>NC_045971.1:8022551-8180051 GCF_010909765.2 Amblyraja radiata | reverse complement strand
CATGTGAACCAACAAAATACCAGATCAAAGGGAGGCTACAGATTTTTGGCTGTTGAGTAGAGCAACTACTCGTGGATAAAAACTGTTTTTATGTCTGGCTGTGGCAGCTTTGACAGTCCGGAGTCGCCTTCCAGAGGGAAGTGATTCAAAGAGTTTGTGGCCGGGGTGAGAGGTGTCAGAGATGATCTTGCCCGCTCGCTTCCTGGCCCTTGCAGTGTACAGTTCATCAGTACCTGCCTCAGCTACCTCCTCCGGCAGCCTGTTCCATACACCTACCACCCTCTGCTTGAAAAAGTTACAGCTAAAGAAACAGGTGTAGAAATGCTAAAGAAATGGCCTGTTTCCTTTATCATATTTATTTTTGCTTATCATTCATTCATTGTTCTTTATCTCTCGACATCATCGTCTATATCTCTCGTTTCCCGTCTGCCTAACCAGTCTGAAGAAGGGTCTCGACCCGAAACGTCACCCATTCCTTCTCTCCAGAGATGCTGCCTGTCCCGCTGAGCTACTCCAGCTGTTCGGTTTAAACCAGCATCTGCAGTTCCTTTACACAATGAAAAAGTTACCCCTCTGATTCCTATTAAATCTTTCCCCCCCCCTCATTTTAAACCTATGTCCTCTGGTTCTCGATTCCTCTACTCTGGGCAAGTGCGTCTACCTGATCTGTTCCTCTCATGAATTTGTACACCTCTATAAGATCACCCCTCATCCTCCAGCAGATGTAATAGTATTTCACAATGCCACACCATGGTATTTATAGCTGGCCACAAGACTGATTTATGGCAATATTCAATGGGTCAATAATTCTTTACAGAGTGGTAAGTGGTGGCGGCAGGTTCGTTGGTATCATTTAAAAATAAATTGGATAGGCATATGGATGAGAAGGGAATGGAGGGTTATGGTATGAGTGCAGGCAGGTGGGACTAAGGGAAAAAAGTTGTTCGGCACGGACTTGTAGGGCCGAGATGGCCTGTTTCCGTGCTGTAATTGTTATATGGTTATATGGTTATATGATAACACTTATTAAACTTAAAATGGACCCAAAATGTTGGAGTAGCTCGGCGGGTCAGGCAGCATCCCTGGAGAATGTGGATAGGCGGTGTTTGGGGTTAGGATCCTCCTCCAAACCCCACCTGGAACGTCAGCTATCCACGTTTTCCTGGGATGCTGCCTGACCCACAGAGTTACTCCAGCATTTTTTACCTTTTTTTTTTTTTGGTCAACCAGCACCTGCAGTTCCTTATTTCTCTAAATTCAAAATGGAACTCTCTCCTGATTTAGAGACTGTAATAAGCCAAATTGGTTGAGATGATCTTGGCTTTGATTCCTGGTTCTTTAATTCAAAAGGAAACCAGCCCAGTTTAGTGCAAGTGATAGGGATCTCAGAACCCTGACGGATAGATTGGCTTTCGGGGGTTATGGGGAGAAGGCAGGAGAATGGGGTTGCGAGAGAAAGATAGATCAGCCATGATTGAATGGCGGAGTAGACTTGATGGGCCGAATGGCCTAGTTCTGCTTCTATAACTTATGAACAATGTCAGACTCTTTGCGAAAACATTGAGACAAGGATTACAGTCGGTGGCGACATTCACGTGGCCGTAAAGGGCCTGTCCCACTTGGCGATTTTCTTTCGCCGACTGCCGACGTCATTGACTGATGTATCAGGCTCACCGAGAGATTTTGAACCGTTCAAAATCCAGGGGCGACAAAAAAAAATGTTGCGACACTTCAGGAAACACCGCGCGTTATTACATCATCACGACTTATTCGGCGACCTGATACGTCAGTCAATTATGCCGGCAGTCATCGAAAAAAATCGCCAAGTGGGACAGACCCTTAAGACATTGTTGTTGACATTAACACTGTTGAAGCAGTGTTCATGCCTCCTGTCAAAATGAACCACTCAAACCGGTTTTTAAAAAAAATATTTTGTTTTAGGGCACTTTAATGAGATTCCAGATAATTCATAAGTATATAGGTGGTGCCCACTAATATTGGCCAAATGTCAACTCGCCTTTAGCCGTTGATGACAATGACTCATCAGTGGTTATTTGTGTTCTGTGAACTTGTGTTTGTAAAGTGAATGCCTTAATCAAATTACAAACACAACATCCTTTATGCCTGTATCAGAAGTCTGAAGAAGGGTCCCGAACCGAAACGCCAACTATCCATTTCCCCCCCGAGATGCTGCCTGACCCGCTGAGTTACTCTGGCATCTTTGGTATAAACCAGCATCTTTTTTTAATTACATATGACTCTTTATGCTTGTTGATGCCAGCAGATTTACTTTAGTTTAGAGATACAGTATTGGTACACCATGCCGACCATCGATCACCCTTTCACGCTAGTTTGTTTTTGTTACCTCACTTTCACAACTACTCCCTACACACGAGGGGCAATTTACAGAGGCCAAATTAAATCACAAACCCGCACGTCGTTGAGATGTGAAGGTCACAACCTGCAGGGGAGAACGTGCAAACTCCACACAGACAGCCCCAAGGTCAGGATTGAACCTGGGTTTCTGGAACTGTGAGGCTGGATCACTACCATCTATGCCACTGTGCTTCCCAATAACATGGTGTGGTAGGAAGGCATAAATGTTTCAGTACTTGATCCTCACTAGCCTCATTTCACCTCGTGTACAAGCAGAGGAAAGGGAAATTCCAGAGTCCTTGACTCCATCCCAGATTAGAGATCAAGAGGGTTTAGATCCATGCTTTATTTTCCAGTTTAATCCCACCCCTCCTTATCTGCCTGGATTGTTCTTGTGAGAGTTATTATGGATTCGATGGTGCCATTATCTGCCAGATTGTATAATGGATTTGTGGAAAAGGGGGTGATTATGTCCCTTGGAATGGGCGATAGAAAGTTGTTGAAGGAACTCGGTGGGCCAGGCAGTACTTGTGTAGGCGTAGGGATAGATGACGTTCTGTGTCCAGACCCTGCAGAACAACTGGCTTTTGTCCAGAATGCAAAGGAAACCCATGCGTTGAACGATACCATTACAATGCCTTGCATTCATCTGAAAGTCTCGGGATTGACACGTCTTCTGAAAGAGCCTAGTGTGTAACAGTAGATGGTGCAGCAGTAGAGTTGCTGCCTTACAGCACCAGAGACCTGCGTTCGATCCTGACTATGGTTGCAGTCTGTACGGAGTTTGTACGTTCTCCCCGTGACCTGCGTGGATATTCCCCGGGTGCTCCAGTTTCCTCCCACACTCAAAATACGTACAGATTTGTAGGTTAATTGGCTGGGTAAAAATCGTAAATTGTCCCTAGTGTGTGTGGGATAGTGTAACTGTGCAGGGATCGTTGGTCAGTGCAGACTCGGTGGGCCAAAGGGCCTGTTTCTACACTGTACCTCTAAACTAAACTCCCTCGGACTGCACTGAAGTCTTGACGTGGATGAAGCGCTGGAGTCTGGGGCCAGGGATAGCCTGGGCTCGGGGTGGGGAGATATTGAAGATCCCATGACCTTGTCCTTGAGCCAAGCCGATCCTCTCATCTCCTGCTTCTTCTTGCACAGTGAAGGCCTGAGGCATGTAACACGATGCAGCTGCTGCCGCCGCCAACGCCACAGCTGTCCAGTCAATTAATGATTAATGCTGACTCGGGATTCCTGTCGCGAAGACGACTCACAAGCCAGGAAAGAATTCTTCTTTGTAACATGAGCTCCCCAGTGGCATGGGACGGAATGGCTCTTCCTTCTGCAGGGAGCTTTGTACATGACGTGTGGCCCTCTAAGAACTCTACTCAAGGTTCTCTGTGTTCCCCACCTCTTGGGAATGATACTGAAAGGCAGGCGTTGGGGGGGAATTCATGGGTTAATATAATATCAGCGTTTGGCCGTACTGGGCCTCTATTTGCTGGAGTTTAGAAGGATGACGGGGAACCTCATTGAAACTTGCCGAATGGTGAAGGGGCTTTATAGAGCGGAGGTGCTTGTGATGGTCTTGTATTTGTGTATCAGACTAGTGGTTTAGAGATATTGCTTTGCTACATTTACCAGAATGATCCCAGGAATGATTGGGTTAACGTACGATGAGCGTTTGAAGGCACTGGGCCTGTACTTACTGGAGTTTAGAAGGATGGGGGGGGGGGCCTCACCGAATAGTGAAAGGCCTGGATAGAGTGGATGTGGAGAGAATGTTTCCACTTGTGGGAGAGTCTCGGACCAGAGGCCATGGCATCAGAATGAAAGGATGTAACTTTGGAAAGGAGATGAGGAGAGGTTTATTTAACCAGAGGGTGGTGAATCTGTGGAATTCATTGCCACTGAAGGCTGTGGAGGCCACATCAATGGATATTTTTTAAGGCTGACATTGACAGATTGTTGATTAGTGCGGGTGTCAGGGTTTATGGGGAGACGGCGGGAGGATGGGGATGAGAGGGAAGGATAGATCAGCCGTGATTGAATGGCGGAGTAGGCTTGATGGGCCGAATGGCCTAATTCTGCTCCTATAACATACAAATCTATGTACCGTTATCTCTGGTTCTGGTGAATACATTTTAATACAGTGGCTAAATTACCGATAGAGGTGGAAATGACTTGCAAATAGCCCTGGAATAGCTCAACGGCCATCAGTGTGAATTGCAGAGTGATGAGGTGATTTCTGAGGATTAGTTTGGACTTTACATTGTGCATTTGGACTCCGTTGTAAAAGATAATTGCACCTCCCGAACATCGAAATGATTGAAGTGTGCTTTTGTCAGATTAAAGCAGCTCTTGGAAAAGGTGAAGAGAGCTGAACTAAAGTCCAAAGCTGCTTTTCAGCGGACGAGAGTTATTAATGCATAAAGTATTTATCTTCTGATTTTTATGAGCTTGGATTAGATTGGTTATGTAATATCTAGTGCTTTTTAGTTGATTTGTATAAGTGGAATGTGTCATTGCAAGACCATTAAGCCCGGGAAAGCATGCGATGATTCTCCTAGCTCTGATGCATCTGTGATTTTAAAAGCATTGAATAAAATGCATAACATTCCATCTGTGCTGCCATTTGTAAATTCTGGGCATTGGTCACAGTGTCGAGACCAGCCCAAATGAGGGAATTTTGCATTTAGTTTATTGTCACGTGTGCCAAGGTACAGTGAAAAGCTTTTGTTTCGTGCTGACCCGTTAGTGACAATCGAGCCATCGTCAGTGTCCAGACACACGATAAAGAGAACAGCGTGAATAACGTTTACTACACGATATAGTCCGATCAAAGGTAGTCCGAGGGTCTCCAATGAGGTAGATGGTAGCTCAGGACTGCTCTCTATTTGTTGCAAGTTCATACATTCATAAGTGATAGGAGCAGAATTAGGCCATTCAGCCCATCAAGTCTCCTAATCTGAGGAAAGACATTCTTGCCATAGAGGGAGTACAGAGAAGGTACGCCAGACTGATTCCTGGGATGTCAGGACTTTCATATGAAGAAAGACTGGATAGACTCGGCTTGTCCTCGCTAGAATTTAGAAGATTGACGGGGAATCCTACTCCTGCACCTATTTTTTATGTTTCTATGTCTACATTGCCATTCAGTCATGGCTGATCTATCTTTCCTTCTCAGCCCCTGCTCCCCATAACCCCTGACACCTGTACTAATCAAGAATCTATCAATCCCTGCCTAAAAAAAAACATCCATTGACTTGGCCTCCACAGCCTTCACTTGGAGGTTTACTTGAGGTTTGCTAGAGTGCTGCCTGGATCAGAAGGTGTTCAAGTTCAAGTGAGTTTATTGTCATGTGTCCCTGTATAGGACAATGAAATTCTTGCTTTGCTTCAGCACACAGAACATAGTAGGCATTGACTACAAAACAGATCAGTGTGGCCATATACCATAATATAAATATATACACACATGAATAAATAATCTGATAAAGTGCAAATAACAGAAAATGGGCTATTAATAATCAGAGTTTTGTCCGAGCCAGGTTTAATAGCCTGGTGGCTGTGGGGAAGTAGCTATTCCTGAACCTGGTTGTTGCAGTCTTCAGGCTCCTGTACCTTCTACCTGAAGGTAGCAGGGCGATGAGTGTGTGGCCAGGATGGTGTGGGTCTTTGATAATACTGCCAGCCTTTTTGAGGCAGCGACTGCGATAAATCCCCTCGATGGAAGGAAGGTCAGAGCCGATGATGGACTGGGCAGTTTTTACTACGTTTTGTAGTCTTTTCCTCTCCAGGGCGCTTAAGTTGCCGAACCAAACCACGATGCAACCGGTCAGCATGCTCTCGACTGTGCACCTGTAGAAGTTAGAGAGAGTCTTCCTTGACAAACCGACTCTCCGTAATCTTCTCGGGTATTAACTATCAGGAGAGGTTCGACAAACTTGGATTGTTTCCTCTGGAACTTCTGATGTTGAAGGGAGACCTGATGGATGTGTATAAAATGATGAGAGGCATAGATAGGGGAGCTTTATTGTGAGAGGGGCAAAATTTAAAGGAGCCAAGTTTTTGTTTTTACTGAGTTGTGGGTGTGTGGAACATGCTGCCTGGGGTAGAGGTGGATGCAGATATGATCAATCAATCAATCAATCAATCAATCACAATCAACCTTTATTGTCATCTTGCAAAGCAACAGTTGCACAGTGCAAAATGAGAAGACGTTTCTCAGGGAATGCCGGAGCATCGCACATGAAACTTAAAACATTTCACACATGTTACGCTGCTACGGTCAGGCAAACGCCTCCGTTGCCATGCGGTGAGAACAGAGAGGTTGAGAAGGAGTTTCTTCCCAGAGGCCATTCGGACTGCAAACGCCTATCTCACCAGGGACTAACTCTACTGAACGTTTTTCCTTCCATTATTTATTATGTAAAGGTATATGTGTGTTAAGATTGTGTTTATAGTTTGTTTGGTTGTTTGTCTTTTTGCACAAAAGTCCGCGAGCATTGCCACTTTCATTTCACTGCACATCTCGTATGTGTATGTGTGACAAATAAACTTGACTTGACTTGACATAATAACAGTGAAAACAATCCAGTCCCTGATGGAACAGTATAAATAGTTCCAAAAATAGTTCACGGCATTTGAGATAGGCACGTGGATATGGCGGGTCATGGATCGTGCAGAGACGTGGTGATCAGTTTAACATGAATGAATGAGACTTTATTGTCACATGACAAGTCGCAGTGATATTCTTTGTTTTGCATTGTTTTTTTTTTTTTTTTTTTTTTTTTTTTTTTTTTTTTGAAAATATTTTTTATTGGAGATAGGTACATAACCTAATTACATCATTACATCATTACATAGTCTTACATTTTTAAATTGATAATATTGTCAATTATTATTACATTGTCTCCAATACTTTTTGCCTTTTTTTTTTTTTTTTAAACTAGATAGAACTAAAGAGATAGATGAAGTAAAGAAAGAGAAGAAAGAGAAGAAAAACAAAAACAAAAACAAAAAAAAAAAAGGAAAAAGATAGTTAAAGAAGAATGGAAAAATTTATTAAAATAAAAAAGACTTCATTCGAGATATATTCGTACCTTTCAGAGTATAGTATTTCATCCATTCTTTAGCCCGCGTGCTAGTCAGGTTCCTGTGCTGAACCATTCTGACCCTTTAAGTAATCAATAAAAGGAGACCATGTTCCAGCGAATAATTCCTGTTTGTCCAACAGGGATTTGTTTTGCATTGTTAACAGCGCGGCCTGTCAGCTTCGGAAGCCGCGGTCTCGGGTAAGGGAAGCGGCCGTTCCAGGTTTCCCATGCCGCTGTGATGATTCTCCCGACGCCGGAGCACCACCATCCGGCGAGAAGGGCCTGGAACATCGAGCCTCCGTAAAGGCGACTGCGGAGGCCTAAATAGGCCCGACTATGGGTGGACATGGGGATGGGGACTGGACTTTGTGCCTTCCCTCATAGTGGGAAACATTGTGGGGGGATGTTTTTATGTTTAAATGTCTTTATTATTGTTATGTTGTATCCTTTTTTAATGTGTTGCAATGGCAATCAGCATTTCACTACAACAATTGGTGTATGTGACTAATAAAGAACCTTTTAACCTTTTAGGTATGCAAACAGTCGCCGCATAAAGGACGTCTACAAATTTACAAAGTATTCCATTTTACACAAATTATTTTTAACACACTCCATTTGTGGTTCCTACTTAGTTCTCGCCAGTTACCCCCTATTGGCATCGTGATCGGCACGGTCGTTGTGGGCCGAAGGGTCTGTTCCCGTGCTGTACAGTCTATGTTCTAAAATAACTGATTTTTTTTTACTTCCCTCCTTTAGGAATGTTTGAGTCTATCCAAATGTGTGTCATCCTGAGGAGAGAGGGTCTGATCAGCCTCTAGAAGCTGCTCCCGTCTGCAGGCTTCCCATTGCCTCGGGCTGGTGGTGTTCCGGCGTGGGACGGCCATGAACGGCGATGAGAAGGTCCTTCCCAACTCCCAGCAGACATCTCCTCTGACGAGAAGCAGCAGCAATGCCTCTTCCAAACCCACCAGCGTGCGCCAGGTGAAACACAACGAAAGACGTGCATTTACACAGTGGCAATGGTGTCTTCACCAGAATTTGTAGTAGTGGTCCGGTGCACTCACAAGTGATAGGAGCAGAATTAGGCCATTCACCTCACTAAAGCCCCTGTCCCACGATGCAAGTTTACCCAAGAGCTCTCGCGAGTTTAAAAAAAAAAAAAAAAAAATTAAACTCGTGGTACTTCATCACGAGTATTTTTTTAAAAACTCTTGGACGTTTTTCACACTGTTGAAAAAACTTCACGAGTTACCGCGTTTCCCGAGTAATTGCCGTTAGCATTACGAGCCGCTACGGGACATCCACGAGCTCCGACGTACCCGCTACGTACATTCTACGTACTTACCACGAGTTTGATTTTTTTTTTAAACTCGGGAGAGCTCTTGGGTAAACTCGTATCGTGGGACCGGGGCTTTAGACTATTCTACCATTCATATTATGGCTGATCTATCTCTTCCCTCCTAACTCCATTCTCCCCCCTTCTCGCCTTAACCCCTGACACCTGCTCTTATCAAGAATCTATCTATCTATGCATTAAAAATATCCATTGATTTGGCCTCCACAGCCTTCTGAGGCAATGAATTCCACAGATTCACCACCCTCCGACTAAAGAAATTCCTCCTCATCTCCTTCCTAAAGGAACATCCTTTAAATCTGAGGCTGTGGCCTCTAGTCCTGGACTCTTCCAATAATGGATACATCCTCACCTTGTCCACTCTATTCAGGGCTTTCTGTAAGTTCCAATGAGGGGGGGACCCCTTCACAATGTGTATATTCTTGTATTGTAAGAGATGTAGCCATCAAATTGTGCACTGCTATCTCCCAGGAGTAGAGTCATAGACTCATACATTGGGGAAACATGTCCTTCGGCCCGACTTGCCCACAACAACCAACATCTACACTGCCTGCGTTTGGCCCATATCCCTCTCAACCTGTTACTATCCATGTACACCTGTCCAATTGCTTCTTAATTGTACTCGCTAGAATTTAGAAGATTGAGGGGGGATCTTATAGAAGCTTACAAAATTCTTAAGGGGTTGGACAGGCTAGATGCAGGAAGATTGTTCCCGATGTTGGGGAAGTCCAGAACAAGGGGTCACAGTTTAAGGATAAGGGAGAAATCTTTTAGGACCGAGGTGAGAAAAACATTTTTCACACAGAGAGTGGTGAATCTCTGGAATTCTCTGCCACAGAAGGTAGTTGAGGCCAGTTCATTGGCTATATTTAAGAGGGAGTTAGATGTGGCCCTTGTGGCTAAAGGGATCAGGGGGGTGTGGAGAGAAGGCAGGATACTGAGTTGGATGATCAGCCATGATCATATTGAATGGCGGTGCAGGCTCGAAGGGCCGAATGGCCTACTCCTGCACCTATTTTCTATGTCTATGTTTCTATGTTAAGCGTTTTTTTTTTACTGAAGCCAATTAACCTACAAACCTATGTGCCTTCGGAGTGTGGGAGGAAACCAGAGCACCCAGAGAAACCCCACGTGGGTCACGGGGAGAACATACAAACTCCGTACAGATGGCACCCGTAGTCGGGATCGAACCCGGGTCTCTGGCGCTGTTCTTCTTCTGTTGTGTGTCTTTTAGACCTGCAGCTCCGTTGAGGCGAGCCAGGCCAACGTGCCATCGTCCAGGTCAATCAGACCTCGTTCACCATTCAGAGGCCGTTGTTTGGGGCAACTGGTGACGATGTGCTCCACTGTCTGTGTTGGGTCCCCACACTCGCGAGAGGCACTCTCCACGAGGCCCCACGTCTTCATCGCTACTCCATAGCGTCTGATGCCTGTCCTCAAATGGTTGAGGGTTGTCCACTGCTTTTGGGGCAGGTTCTGGCCAGGGACGTCCATGGGGTCATCGATGTAATGGTGTGGCCTACGATGGTTCCGCTGACTTCCACCGGTCTCTCCATCTCGTCTTGACCCAGGCGGCCTTAGAAGCATCAGCCGGTGTTGTGCAGAGCAGCTCTTGGGCTTGAGGCTGCAACTCTACCACTGTGCCAGCACTGTGGTCAATGCGACAGATATTTCTCATACTTGGAGAAACAAGCATCTGCAGATGCCGGTTTCATCCAAAGACAGATACAAATTGCTGGAGTAACAGCACGTCAGGCAGCAACCTCTGGAGGGAATGATCAATGATGTTTCGGGGTCCCGACTCTTCTTCAGACTCTTAACTTTTGTAATATTTGTTTGACAAATTGCTCTTCAAACTGTTTAAGAAGGAACTGCAGATGCTGGAAAATCGAAGGTACACAAAAAAGCTGGAGAAACTCAGCGGGTGCAGCAGCATCTATGGAGCGAAGGAAAAAGGCAACGTTTCGGGTTGAAGAAGGGTTTTGGCCCGAAACGTTGCCTTTTTCCTTCGCCCCATAGATGCTGCTGCACCCACTGAGTTTCTCCAGCTTTTTTGTGTACCTGCTCATCAAACTGGTTGTTTTTTTAAATGCCTGCAATATGGGAACATTCTCTTTTGGGGGCCGCTAGTTGTTTTGAGCTGTCGTGCAGTGAAGGTGTGATATCTTGATCAGATAGAAGGAGGAATGAAGCAAGCCACGACTGGTTTGTTCCAAAAGACAGACACCAGTTGGAGAGTCCAGGGAATGCAGTTTAATCTGTGTGGGTGAATCGCTGTGTTTCACATGTTCTGTGTCTGCTCCAGAGCTCCGAGAACTGGGAGGTGATGGAGGAGCATGTGGGAGAGGACCATGACTCTCTGGATCTGGAGAGGCAAGAAGGGTACCTGCTGAAGAAGAGGAAATGGCCTTTGAAAGGCTGGCATAAGGTTAGTGTCTGTTTAGTTTAGAGATACAGCGCGGAGAACAGGCCCTTCGGCCCACCGAGTCAGCATTGACCAGCGACCCCCGCACACTTACACTACCCCACACACACTAGGGACAATTTACCTTTATACCTGACCAATGAACCTACACACCTGTACGTCTTTGGAGTGTGGGAGGAAACCGATCTCGGAGAAAACTCATGGGGAGAACGTGCAAACTCCGTACAGACAGCACCCGTGGTCGGGATCGAACCCGGGTATCTGGCGCTGTAGGGCAGCAACTACCGCTGCGCCACCGTGCGGCCCTATATGTTGTCTGCACCATATCTGCCTGCACTATATTTTAAGAACATCTTGACCCATTTGAATCGAACCTTCATTTCTCTTGGCTCTTTGCGCCCAAGTCATTTCTGATGGTGGGACATCCCAGGGCAGAGGCTACTCCTTGCAGCAAAGCTTCGCCGGGGTGGTCTAGATCCAGAGTCACTCCTTCTCCTGCCTCTCACCCCTCCTCGCCGATCCCACTCACCTGCTACAGAGGAGGGTTTCTCAAGGCTCTCGGGTCAACGCGCCACAAATACAGGTGACTCATAATGTCAAGGGGGGCGGGGTAGGGGGGGGGGGGTGAGGAGGGCGTTGCCTTCCAACATGGCGTTCTGCATCATGATTTATTCTGGTACCTGAAGCAGCGTCATCTGTGCGTGCATCAACAAAAGCAAGTTGGAAAAGAACGAACTTTTTTTTTTTATATAGCAACAAATTTTATTTAGTTGTTACTTTATAGATACTGCATGGAAACGGGCTCTTTGCCCCACCGATTCCCTGTCTACCATCGATCACCCACACACTAGTTCTGTCCTACACACCAGGGACAATTAACCGACAAACCTGTATGTCTTTAGAATGTGGAAGGTAACCAGAGCACCTGGAGAAAACCCACGCGGTCACCGGGAGAATGTTCAAGCTCCGCACAGGCGGCTCCCGAGGGTGGGATTGAAGCCGGGTCTCTTGTGCTGTAAGGCAGCAACTCTACCGCTGCGCCACGGTGTTGTATGTCTCCAGTTTTAGGTGGAGATTATTGAATTCTGTCGGGGTGAATTTGCACTATGCAAGGAACCATAAAGCAGGGGTCACCTGTAATGGGTTTGAACTGGGCCCAACATCTGTCCCTTCCCAGTCCTGCTGGTATTGGTTTGGTCCCTGTCTGTTTCACTTGCAATATCGAACCTAGCAAATTAGGGAACACCTCCTTTCAGTGGTACACAAAAATGCTGGAGAAACTCAGCGGGTGCAGCAGCATCCATGGAGCGAAGGAAATAGGCGACGTTTCGGGCCGAAACCCTTCTTCAGACTGATAGGGGGTGGCGGGGAGAAGGAAGGAAAAAGGAGGAGGAGGAGCCCGAGGGCTGGGGGATGGGAGGAGACAGCCCGAGGGCTGAGCAAGGGGAGGAGACAGCAAGGGCTAACAAAATTGGGAGAATTCAATGTTCATGCCCGCAGGATGCAGACTCCCCAGGCGAACTATGAGGTGCTGTTCCTCCAATTTCCGGTGTTGCTCACTCTGGCAATGGAGGAGACCCAGGACAGAGAGGTCGGATTGGGAATGGGAGGGGGAGTTGAAGTGCTGAGCTACATACTTTTCAGTGTATGTAGCATCACAACACAGTTAATAGGAGACTAATTACAGAGGAAATTAACTGGATTGGGTTAGTATGCACGGGTGTGAGTTCAAATCCAAGCATTAATTAATTAGTTTGATTAATTATTAATGTATTAAACTTGAAATGGAGGTGAGGGGACCACCATTATTGGTAATGGGGATCAAGACTAATTGGATTTAGTTTTAGTTTAGGGAGACAGCCCCAGAGAACCCCAGTTTGACTTTGACTTTGGGTGCTTTCTGTGTGGAGTTTGCACGTTCTCCCTGTGACTGTGTGGGTTTCCTCCGGGTGCACCGGTTTCTTCCCACTTCCCAAAGACGTGAGGGTTTGTTGGTTGATTGGCCTTGGTGTGCAGGGAGTGGATGGAGATGCAGTATAACTAGAACTAGATGGTCAGCATGGACCTAGTGGGCCGAAGGGCCTGCGTCTTTCAATCAAAACAGATATCACCGCGATTCGATGTCTGAATTCAGTAGTTGGAATAATACGAAGGAGGGATTATGTTCAAAAGGTGATTTTGAAAAATAGGAATTTTCCTTTTTGTGTTTTTCAGCGATACTTTATCCTGGAAAAGGGAATTCTGAAGTATGCCAAGACTCAGCAGGACGTAAGCAGCTCTTTTATTTGTCTGAGCAGGAAGGAACTACAGATGATGGTTTACACCAAAGGCAGACACAAAAAGCTGGAGTAACTCAGCGGGACAGGCAGCATCTCTGGAGGGAAGGAATAGGTGATGTTGAAGAAGGGTCCCGACCCGAAATGCCGCCCATTCCTTCTCTCCAGCGATGCTGCCTGTCCCGCTGAGTTACTGCAGCCTTCTGTGCCTATCTTCTTTCCTTGTCTCTCTTGTTCAATGGAATTTAGTACAAAAAGTAACTTGATCACTTCTGCCAAATTCACAGATTCTTCGAGGAAAACTTCATGGTTCCATCAACATTGGTCTCTCCGTAATGTCCATCAACAAGAAATCTAAGCGCATCGATTTAGATGCAGAAGAGAATCTTTATCACCTGAAGGTAACTTCAAGAGTGTTTTATTGTCTAACGCATGTCCCAGATAGAACAATGGAATTCTTACTTGCAGCAGCACAACAGAATATGTAAACATAGTACATTGTAAAAATATAATAAATGAGAAAAAAAAGTTCAGCGTGTGTATATACATACATGCACACGCACACACACACACGCATCCGTACACACAAAAAACAAACGGATTACGTAAGCTGGCCTTTAAACCTGTAATTTTATAAAACTACTGGGGGGCTTGGTCAGTGCTACAGTGCTCCATGTAAAATTCTTAAGGGACTGGACAGGCTAGATGCAGGAAAAATGTTCCTGATGTTGGGGGAGTCCAGAACCAGGGCTCACAGAGTAAGAATAAGGGGTAGGTCATTTCCGACTGAGATGAGGAAAAACTTTTTCATCCAGAGAGTTGTGAACCTGTGGAATTCTCTGCCATAGGACGCCAGTTCATTGGATGTATTCAAGAGAGTTGGAGTTCTTAGGGCCAATGGAACAAAGGGATATGGGAAGAAAGCAGGAACGGGGTACTGATTCTGGATGATCAGCCATGATCATATTGAATGGCGATGCTAGCTCAAAGGGCCGAATGGCCCACTCCTGCACCACCTGTTTCTATGCTGCAATTTGCAATCATAGACTACAAACTAAGTGAATTCACTTTTTTTACTAAGAGAAAGGAAGGCAAATTATGGAAAAAGCTTCAGTAACTTCTCTCAATCGGCCTGGATAGAGTGGATGTGGAGAGGATGTTTCCAACTAGTGGGAGAGTCTAGGACCGGAGACCACAGCCTCAGAATAAAAGGACATACCTTTAGAAAGGAGGTGAGGAAATTCATTAGTCAGAGGGTGGTGAATCTGTGGAATTCATGTACCACAGATGAGTGTGGAGGCCAGGTCAATGGAAAATTTAAAGATGAGATTGATAGATTCTTGATTTGTAGGCGTGATGGGGAGAAGGCAGGAGAATGGGGTTGAGAGGGGAAGACAGATCAGCCGTGATTGAATGGCGGAGTAGACCTGATGGGCCGAATGGCCTATTTCTGCCCCTTGTGAACTTAAGAATAAAAGCAGGGTAATATTACCAGAACAAATTCAGCATGGTGGATAGTTCTATACAAGTTCTGCCTCAGTCTGGGTCACTTACTGCAGTGTGGTGATCAAGCATCATTGATGGTGGAATTACGCACTCATCCATTCTGACTCAATATTGCTTTGTCACTAAATACAATTATAGCCAATAACCAGCAATCCAGGTAACATTTTGCTAAAGCTCTTAAGCACCCTTGCATCTCGCACTAAACATTATTCCTATTCTCCTGTATCTGTACGCCATGGACAGCTTGATTGGAATCATGTGTAGTCTTTTCGCTGACTGGGTAGCACGCAACAAAAAGCTTTTCACTCTACCTCAGCCCACATGATTATAAACTAAACTACACATCCCTCCTGCAATGGAATGACTAGAACTGCAAACTTATTTTTCTGACCCTAAGTTTAGAGACGTTATGCTTTTAGGGACTTTGGAGATAGCGCCAGAATCGGGCTGTTTGATCCACTGAGTCCGCACCGACCAGCGATCGATCCCTGTACACCACCACTGTCCTACACGCTAGGACAATTTTACCGAAGCCAATTAACCTTCAGACTTGTATGCCTTCCGAGTGTGGGAGATCCAAGAGAAAGCCCACGCGGTCACAGAGAGAACGTACAAACTCCGTACAGACAGCAGCGTAGTCAGGATCTAACCCGGGTCTCTGGCGCTGTAAAGCCCCTGTCCCATTTTCCCGAGTACTCCCGAATTCTCCCGAGTTTTCCCATTGATTCAAACTCGGAAATTTACGGTAATAGCTAGCCGTAGGTACTCGGGGCTATTTTTTTTACACGTGGACATTTTTCAACATGCTGGAAAAAACGTCCCGACCTGATGCCCCGAGTACCCACGGCTGGCATTACGAGCCGCTACGAAATATCTACGGCCTCCTACGAACTCGCTACGGACATTCTCCGAGTTTGAATCAAGGGGGAATACTCGGGAGAATTTGTGAGTAACTCGGGAAAGTGGGACAGGGGGTTTAGATTAGATTAGATTAGATTAGATTAAACTTTATTAATCCCCTTATTCAGGGGAAATTCTGATGTCCTTGCAGCACACTAATAAAAATACAACATAGCATTCAAAAAGAAGTTCAACACAAAAAACATCCCCCCACAGTGATTCCCACTGTGGGGGAAGGCACAAAGTCCAGTCCCCATCCTCTTGTCCACCCAAAGTCGGGCCTATTGAGGCCTCCACAGTCGCCGCCACGTCGCCCGATGTTCTCTCCGGGTGATGGTGCTCCGGCGTCGGGAGAACCCCCAGCGGCTTGGGGTGCCAGGAACGAAAAGCAGTTTCCCCCTTCCACCCCACCACCCCCCACACATAAAAAGATTAGGCCCCCCTGACTACACACTCAACGTACTAAAAATAATAAAAAAGAAGGGGAAAAAAAAAAAAAAAAAAAAAGTTTAGGCAGAGTTGTTTAGGCAGCAACCCTACCGCTGCACCACCCTGCTGCCCACACTCTGTCCTCGACATCTGTGATCTCTAACCCAATGACACTGGATTCTCGCCTTGTGTTACCGCAGGTGAAATCTCAAGACGTCTTCACCACCTGGGTGTCCAAGCTGTGCTATCACCGCTTGTTCCAGAAGGGTGACCACATGAAAATTCCTTGCGGAGCAAATGGATACAGCTTCTCCTTCCCCTCTCCCACGGCGGGCTACCTGTGTGCCAGCAGTGTGGCACCTCTCGGCAGCAAGGTACGTCTTCTGTTGCGTGACAAATGGGTGTGCTCGTCCTCTGTCCTCTTGGTGCCGCGGCGGGCTACGGTTCATGGGTGGGACATCTTGATGGGTTTAGTTTCTGAAGGGACAACAGCCAAGCATGGGTGGGACATCTTGGTTGACTTGGGCTGCATCGACAAGTTGGGCTGAAGGGCCTGTTTCCGTGCTGTAAGTCTCTCTGAAGATAGACACAAAAAGCCGCTGGTTCTCTTCATTCTTAGCAGTGTCGACTCCTTGTGATGGGTACTGGAAGGTCCTGGAGTCTTAGGAAGCCCCCACTCACCTGTGGCCTCTCGCCATGAGACCCAGGCAGAATGACAATGTCGTCCACTATTTCCCTCGAGGCCTCTCTTTATTAAGTATGTAAGTAAGTTTATTGGCCAAGTATTCACATACAAGGAATTTGCCTTGGTGCTCCGCCCACAAGTAACAACATGACATGCAGTGACAGTTACAAATGGCTCCGAAAACACTAAACATTAATAATAATAAAACATTAATGATAAAACACCATTGATCAAGCATGTGAACCAACAAAATACCAGTTCAAAGGGAGGCTACAGATTTTTGGCTGTTGAGTAGAGCAACTACTCGTGGATAAAAACTGTTTTTATGTCTGGCTGTGGCAGCTTTGACAATCCGCAGTCACTTTCCAGAGGGAAGTGATTCAAAGAGTTTGTGGCCAGGGTGAGAGGGGTCAGAGATGATCTTGCCCGCTCGCTTCCTGGCCCTTGCAGTGTACAGTTCACCCATTAATCGTGCGATTCCTGTGGGATCGGAGCCAGTGACACGGGATATGCTTTTTTTTACATTTATACTGAGTGGAAAACTTTCTAAACAAACTGTGATCTTAATGTGCTCCCTCCCTGTGGAGAAAATAATCATCGAAAGACACAGCGCTGGAGTAAATCAGCGGGTCAGGCAGCATCCATGGAGAAGATAGATAGTTCATGAGTTCTTGGAGCAGAATTAGGCCATTCAGCCCATCAAATCGACTCCACCATTCTATGATGACTGATCTGTCTCACTCCCTCAACCCCATTCTCCAGCTTCCCCCCCCCCCCCCCCCCCATAACCCCTGACACCCGCACTAATCAAGAATCTATCAATCATCACTGTAAAAAAATATCCATTGACTTTGCCCCCACAGCCTTCTGTGGCAATGAATCCACAGATTCACCACCGCCTGATATTCCTCCTCATCTCATTTCCAAAGTATGTCCTTTTGAGGATCTGAGGCTATGGCCTCTGGTCCCTGATTCTCCCACTAGTGGAAACATCCCGCTCCACATTCACTCTATCCAGGCCTTTCACTATTCGATTCTGACGAAAGGTCCCAACCCCCGAAATATCACCTCTCCATGTCCTGCTGTCTGAGCCGCAGAGTTACTCCAGCATTGTGCATCTTTCCTTGGTAAACCAGCGCCTGCACCTCCTTGTTTCCACACCTGATCGTCCTCTTGTTTGGGCGCAGAAGGGCGGCTCGCTCGGGGAGGAGGTGTTTAAAGGAAATGGCCATTATCCTTCGGCGTCTGCAAGTGGGCAAACGGTGACAGCAGAGTGGCTGCAGCAGTCTGAGGAGTGGGGCCAGTGCAATGAAGGTAACTCCACAAGCCGTTCGCATTTCGTTTGCTGCAATCGGGAGGAGTGAGAAGAAAACTTTAACACGAACACCTATCTATGTTTCTCCAGAGATGCTGCCAGCACTTCGGGTCTTCCTTGTAAACCAGCATCTGCAGCTCCTTGTTTCTACACTTAACATCTCCCAGATGGGTTTAGTTTCTGAAGGGACAATGAAAATAATGCAATGCAGTGAGTCGTCTAATGTACCACCAGCAAAGAGGAACATTTGGGCTTCCAAAACAAGGGGAGGGGGGGGGGAAAGGTTCACGTATGTCCTAGAGGACACGGTGTTGGAGTAACTCAGCAGCATCTCAAGAGAGCATGGATAGGTGACATTTTGGGTTTGGGCGCTTTATGTACAGCCTATTGGTTTCTAAACCTTGTGTGTTCTTGTGTGGTGTTTAGATCTCAGTCGGTGTCAGTTGAACCTGTCAGAACTGAACAAACTGCTGCAGAAGCTGGAGTTGGTGGACAGGGTTCAGTCCGCACCCGTCATCTGTGATGCCCAGGTACGGAGTAAAGATTATTTACGGGCCTAGCCTTGTAGTAAGCTGCAAGAATGTAGTGCGCGCGCGTGGCCCTGTGCGTGCGTATGCGTCTGCGCGCGTGCCTCTGTGACCAATGCAGAAGTGTAAACTAACCAACATATTCTTTTTAAAATAAGTGGAATATATTTTGGACAATAGGTGCAGGAGTAGGCCATTCGGCCCTTCGAGCCAGCACCGTCATTCAATGTGATCATACTTTGTGTATTCTTTCAATGATGGGCTGCGTTTGAATGCTCCTGTGCTTTCAGATGTAAACCTGGCACTGTTGCTCTTATTCAGTTATAATGACTGAATTATGTCTCTTGATTTGCGATGCTTCTAAAACCCCTGTCCCACGGTACGAGTTCATTCCAAGAGCTCTCCCGAGTTTGCCCTGATTCGAACTCGGAGATTTACGGTAATGGCCACTCGTCGGTACTCGGGGCTCTCGTGGACATTTTTCGACATGTTGAAAAATCTTCACGAGTCTTCCCGTGCTTACCTGCCGTTAGCGAGTCTTCCTGAGTACCTGCCGTTAGCGATTCTTCCCGAGTTCCTGCCGTTAGCGTTACGAGCCGCTAAGAGACGTCCCCGAGCTCCGACGTACCCGCTATGTTCATTCTCCGTGCTTACCACGAGTTTGATTTTTTTTTTTAAACTCGGGAGAGCTCTTGGAATGAACTCGTACAGTGGGACAGGGCTTTAATGTGTGGACCTGAAAATAGATTGAATTTAGACGAAAGGTTGGCCTTCCCCCCCAACTTCCTGCATTCACCATATAGTTTTTTCTTTTCAATGGTTCCAGGGTTTCCTTGCTGACAAATCAAAGAAGGAAAAGCGCACCTCCAAAATATGGTGCGCGCAAAGTTTTGCCAAGGACGAGACGAAGGTGGGTCTCTGTGAAATGTGTCGTGGTTGGAAGAGCCTTAAAGGTTGTCCATTGTGTCGCATAATCCAATCAAAGCTGAAGAAGAACAAAATTCATCGTCCACTCTCCCTTTGGTGTTGAAAATAAAGTGGGGGGAGCGTTTTCCCATCAGTATTCCTGAAGTTTTCTCCTCCTCGATTCATTCAGGTGTAGAACACGGAATAATCCAGCACAGGAGCGGGCCCATCGGCCCACAATTGTTTGTGCCTGGTTAAACTGATCTCACCTGCCAAAGGCAGACACAAAGTGCTGACTCAGCGGGTCAAGCAACATCTGCAGTTCCTTGTCTCCACGCATCATAAGTGATGGTCTGACTTAGTTTTGTGTTCTGTGCAGGTTGGGAATGTATATTCGACTGTCGCCCAAGCTCGGTCTCATAAGATCATAAGTGATAGGAGCAGAATTAGGCCATTCAGCCCATTAAGTCTGCTCCATCATTCAATCATGGCTGGTCTATTTCTCCCTCCTAACCCCATTCTCCTGCTTTTTCCCCATAACCCCGGACACCTGTACTAATCAAGAATCTATCTATCTCTGCCTTAAATTTATCCACTGACTTGACCTCCACAGATTCACCACCCTCTGACTACAGAAACTCCTCCTCATCTCCTTCCTAAAGGATCATCCTTTAATTCTGGGGCTATGACCTCTAGTCCTAGACTCTCCCACTAGTGGAAAGATCCTCTCCACATCCATTGTATTCACTATTCTGTACATTTCAATGAGGTCCCCCCCCCCCCCCCCCCCCCCCCCCTCGTTCTTCTAAACTCCAGCGAGTACCGGCCCAGTGCCGTCAAACGCTCATCATACGCCCCCATTTACTGCATGTTGACTGGAAATCATGTTCCTCTTTGCTGGCTGCAGGCCCCCGCTGATGCCTTGCGTCCCGCCAAGTTGCACGTCTCCGCGCCCAGCCTCCCCGACTGCCTGGACCTGAAGAGTTCTGCCCCTCTCTCCGTGAAAGAGGAGTATCTGCAGTTGCAGCAGGACTTCTGTTTGGCATCGAAGAAAGGTAATGGCGGGAGGGGCAGTGTGCGGGTTTCTCAGAACGACCGCTAAGCTTGTACGGATAAGGGCAGGTTAGCGTGGATGGAAGACGGACACAAAGAGCTGGAGTAACTCAGCGGGTCAGGGCGGCATCTCTGGAGAAAAGGAATAGGTGATGTTTCGGGTCGAGACCCTTCTTCAGTCTGAAGCAGGTTGTGAATGTATGTAATTCTGAAGATCCTCAGCCTGAAGAAGGGTCTTGACCCAAAACGTCACCCATTCCTTCTCTCTAGAGATGTTGCCTGACCCGCTGAGTTACTCCAGCATTTTGTGTCTATCTTCGATTTAAACCAGCATCTGCAGTTCTTTCTTAATCATTGCTGCTTGATGTCATCATTTCTGCTCGGACTTTGTTTTGGTTCTTCTTTGTCCGGTGTCAACACTTTCTCTTTCCTCGCATTATCCTGATGTCTTTGCAACCTCTGCAAACACTGGACTCCAGGGTTGGCGTCTGCACACCTTTCGCTTTCCCCCCCATTCCTTCCAAAGTTTATCCACCAACCAGTTGACCAGCTGGTGAGGGAAGGCGGGAATGTGGAATTAAGGTGGCTGTTTGGTTGATCGCGGTGACCTCCTTCATGCATTCCCTTCCTCTTGCTCTAGTGTTCTGGAATTTGAAGTCGCTCTTCAACACGCTGTCGATAGAGAAGGAGAGACTCAAACAGGTGTGGGCGGAGAAGGAGCGGGATCCCAGTGCATCCGCCGTCCAGATCGCAAACCTGAAGAACACCTTGTCGGAGGTGAGGAAGCCTCTTGGGTTACCCCGTCTCTCTGACCACCGACCGCACACTTAACACCAAACCTGCAACACACCCCCATCTTCTCAAAGTAGCAAGACAAGTATCAGTTTAGGTCAGGGATGGGCAACCTTGTTCTGCATAGGGGCCGGGACGCATGTCTGTGAGCGGATGGCGGGCCACATCTATCACGTGTACACATGGATCCCACCCACATCCCTCCCCGGATGGCAGGCAACAAATCACGTGTTCACAGAAGGTAGACAACAATGCTGGATAAACTCAGCGGGTCAGGCAGCCTCTTGCTGGTCTCACCTGCTGAGTTTCTCTAGGAGTTTTGTCTACCTTCGATCTTTCCAGCATCTGCAATTCCTTCTTAAACGTGTTCACAGAAGGCGCGTGGCCGTGCCGGCAGCTTTGCGCAGGATGCGGTACAGATAGAGCTCGGCGCTAAAGGCCGGATGATCACGGGGGGAAAATTCTGCCTGCGGGCCGGATGATTTTGGGTTTCGGGCTGCATTCGTAGACCATTGTAGTTTGCTGTTGAGGTAAGGTTGGGATTGGGTTTATACTGTATGTCATGTTGTTACTTGTGGGCGGTGCTCCAAGGCAAATTCCTTGTATGTGAATACTTGGCCAATAAACTTACTTACTTACTTATACATGTGGAGGAAGGAACTGCAGATGCTAGTTTAACCCAAAGATAGACACAAAATGCTAATGAACTCAGCTGGTCAGGCAGCATCTCTGGTGATGCTTCGGGTCGAGCCATCGATCGTTGTTCAACAGCTTGATGGTTGTTCATAAAGTTAGATTTTGTAGGTGTTGGTGGAAAGGCTCACCACCTTGTGAAGAGAAGGGTTGAGATGTTCGAAACCAGCTGCTCATTCCTGAGGTGCGATACCTTCAGATAATCACACCGCAAGATCGGCAGATCCCTGATCACCCACGCCACACTTCTTGGTGTCGAGGGATGTTGAGTGCTTTGAACCCTGTCTTGATTCTAACCCCCCCCCCCCCCCCCCCCCCCCCCCCCCCCCCGTGGCTAATTAACCTGGTGCCTGTCTTCAGGTCATGTCCCAGAACGCTGATCTCCGGAATCGATTGCACGGAATCCAGTGTCTCTCCAGCTTTGTGGAGACAACCCCATCGACCCCTGTCAAAGTGGAGGAGGTAGGTCAGAATTCTTGTGCCGAAGGCAGGAGATCTGTAGTTGCTTCTGTATGTCCCTGTATTCATTTGCTTTGGCAGAGAACTGGTTGTAAACATAGAAACGTAGAAAATAGGTGCAGGAGTAGGCCATTCGGCCCTTCGAGCCAAATATGATTCAATATGGTCAATACCCCATTCCAGCTTTTCCCCCCCATAGTCCTTGATTCCGTTAGCCCCAAGAGCTAAATCTAACTCTCTTGAAAACTCCCCGTGAATTGGCCTCCACTGCCTTCTGTGGTAGAGAATTCCACAGATTCACAACTCTCTTGGTGAAAAAGTTTTTCCTCATCTCCACTTGTGAGTGTATACTGGGATGTGGAATTGGAAGCATCTTCAATTTGGCAGAGGGGCTTATGATGACAGTCATACAGCATGGAAACAGGCCCTTCGGCCCAACTCGTCCATACTGACCATCTAAGCTAGTCCCATTTACCTGCGTTGGGCCCATATCCCTCTTAGCTTTTCTTGTCCATGTACCTGTTCGAATGTCATTTAAATATTGTTAACGTACTTATATCCTGTGAATCTATTCTGCTATTCATTTGTGACCAGTGACGTCTGACATCCATTAAAACTCTTCAATGCAAGGTGGTTATGCTTAAGGCAAGGGGTTAACAGGAGAGGAAGTAACTCAATGCATTAATCTGCTGTTTGATTTCTCTGTGAAGCATCTACAGGCACCACGCAACACATCCCTAATCAACCAGTTGTCCTTGGACAGCAGCATCTCATTATCTGAGTCCCACGTTGAGTACTTCGATGCGGAGGAAGTCATGCTGTCGGCCTGCTCTTCCTACAACGAGGTAAATACTGGGATCCAACTCGGCTGCGAGTCGGGAATACAATGAATCGGAAAGATGTCTAGTTCTATGTCTCAACGATGAGCATACTCCCCTCCGCTGTAGGTGAGCGGTGAGCCAAGAATGTCTTGGATTTGATCCATGACTCTAATGACATTAGCCAACCATTCAGGCCGGGAATTGCGAGGGCTGGCTGCGTTTCCAAGAAACAAGCAGGACTAACTTCGCAGGTCAATGATTTTTGAATCGAAAGCCGAGGGAAACGGGGAGTGAAGTGACAGTAGATCAACAAAGAAACTAAAGGCAAACGTTGGGTTCCTACCTAATGAGCAGCCGGGCACTTCAAAGCTAAAGGGAGTGGAAATGACAACAAAATTAATTGGCTTTTTAACAAAAAGAAAACAAACCCTGCCAACTGGGGAAGAAAAATGACCTAGTGGTCAGGATTGCCACGTGGATTGTATGACCCTCGGGGGAGGCAATGGGTTACTAAAGTCAAGGAATGGGATTTAAACCTTAGACATCCTTCGTTAGAATTAAACCAACTGGGAAGGAGTTGTTTAAAACCTATTTCATCCCCTGTATTTCCTGCTGGAACATAGAACAGTACAGTACAGGAACAGGCCCTTCGGCCCACAATGTCCGTCCTGAACATGCTGCCAAATTAAACTAATCTCCTCAGCCCACACGTTACCCTCACCGGTCACGGTGGCACAGCGGTAGAGTTGCTGCCTTGCCGCGATTGCAGCGCCGGAGACTCGGGTTCGATCCCGACT
This sequence comes from Amblyraja radiata, assembly GCF_010909765.2. Classification (NCBI taxonomy): domain Eukaryota; kingdom Metazoa; phylum Chordata; class Chondrichthyes; order Rajiformes; family Rajidae; genus Amblyraja; species Amblyraja radiata. The sequence goes on along the minus strand of NC_045971.1, from coordinate 8,155,647 downwards.
ACGGGTGCTGTCTGTACGGAGTTTGTACGTTCTCCCCGTTACCTGCGTGGGTTTTCTCCGAGATCTTCGGTTTCCTCCCACACTCCAAAGACGTGCAGGTTTGTAGATTAATTGGCTTGGTATAAATGTAAAAATTGTCCCTAGTGGGTGTAGGATAGTGTTAATAATACAATACAATACAATACAATTCAATTTATTGTCATGTGGGGATCGCTGGTCGGCATGGACCCGGTGGGCCGAAGGGCCTGTTTCCACGCTGTGTCTCTAAATCTAAACTTTAATCTAAACCTAAATTGCGCCATTCAAATGTTCAAATGAGGTGCAAATGTTCGCAGCATGGACATAGCCAGCACTTGTTTCTTGAGAAGATGGGAAGTGTTGTATCTAAAGTGTTTGAGACTGTAGATTCTGGGTGGCTCCGGTTGTCTAATCAGTAAATGCATAAGTTTTCCAGTCATAGTAGCAATAGTAGGCCATTCGTCCCATCGAGTCTACTCTGCTATTTGATCATGGCTGATCCAGCTTTCCCTCTCTTTACTTCACTTTAGTTATACAGTGTGGAAATGGGCCCTTCGGCCCACCGAGTTCGTGTTGACCAGCGATCGCCCCTTACGCTAGCATTATCCTTACACACGAGGGACAATTTTCAATTTTACCCCGGCCAATTAACCTGTATGGGAAGAAACTGGAGCACCCGGAGAAAACCCATATCATAGAAACATAGAAAATAGGTGCAGGTGTTGGCCATTCGGCCCTTCGAACCAGCACCGCCATTCAATATGATCATGGTTGATCATCCAGAATCAGTACCCCGTTCCTGTTTTTTCCCCCATATCCCTTGATTCTGGTATCCCTAAGAGCGAAATCTAACTCTCTCTTGATGCAGATGTTGGTTAGTACCGAAGATAGACACAAAGTGCAGTCACAGAGAAAACGTACAAACTCCGTCCAGGCAGCGCCCGTAGTCAGGATCGAACCCAGGTCTGTGGCGCTGTAAGGCAGCAACTCCACCGTTGCACCACTGTGCTCAGTCTCCTGCCTACTCCCCATAACCGTTGACACCCTCACCAATCAAGTACCTGTCGACCTGCGCCTTAAAATGCAATGCTGCTTCTTGAGTGCATTGAAATTACTTGGAACTTAGGGTGAGTGTGGGAGGAGAATGACACTGGAAGTTCAGTCACGTTATTTTATTTACTTGTGCATGAGCTGGCGAAGTTGGCAGCCAAGCTGGAACTTATTGTTCAACCACAACTGGGGAGGCCGTTAAAATTAATTAGTCGGTTTGAGGTCACATGTAGGTCACGCTGTGTAAGAATGGCAGAATATTTTCCCTGAGATTTATTAGTTAGCCGAAAACAATCCGTGACCGACGTTGAGGATTCAGGTCTATTTAGCGACTTAAATCTGCTGAGGTTTATGGGGTGGCACGGCGGTGGAGTTGCCGCTTTACAGCACCGGAGACCCGGGATCGATCCTGACTACAGGTGCTGTCTGTACGGAGTTTGTATGCTCTCCCCGTGACCGTGTAGGTTTTCTCCGGGTGGTCCGGTTTCCCCCACACTCCAAAGTTATACAGGTCTGAAGAAGGGTCTCGACCCGAAACGTCGCCTATTTCCTTCGCTCCATAGAAACCCGCTGAGTTTTTTCCAGCATTTTTGTCTACCTTCGATTTTCTAGCATCTGCAGTTCCTTCTTGAACTGGTTTAATATTGGTTTATTAGCTCCTGTAAATTGTAAATTGCCCCTGGTGTGTAGGATAGAGCAAGTGTACGAGGTGATCGCTGGTCGGAGTGGTCGCGGTGGGCCGAAGGCAGCATACCGGAGGAGGACAAAGGGCTTAATTAGGAAAGGAAAAATAGATTATGAAAGAAAACTGGCAGGGAACATAAAAACTGACTGCAAAAGTTTTTATAGATATGTGAAAAGAAAGAGATTAGTTAAAACAAATGTAGGTCCCTTGCAGTCAGAAACAGGTGAGTTGATCATGGGGAACAAGGACATGGCAGACCAATTGAATAACTACTTTGGTTCCGTCTTCACTAAGGAAGACATAAATAATCTGCCGGAAATAGCAGGGGACCGCGGGTCAAAGGAGTTGGAGGAATTGAGTGAAATCCAGGTTAGCCGGGAAGTGGTGTTGGGTAAATTAAATGGATTAAAGGCTGATAAATCCCCAGGGCCAGATAGGCTGCATCCCAGAGTACTTAAGGAAGTAGCTCCAGAAATAGTGGATGCATTAGTAATAATCTTTCAAAACTCTTTAGATTCTGGAGTAGTTCCTGAGGATTGGCGGGTAGCAAACGTAACCCCACTTTTTAAGAAGGGAGGGAGAGAGAAAACGGGGAATTACAGACCAGTTAGTCTAACATCGGTAGTGGGGAAACTGCTAGAGTCAGTTATTAAAGATGGGATGGCAGCACATTTGGAAAGTGGTGAAATCATTGGACAAAGTCAGCATGGATTTACAAAAGGTAAATCATGTCTGACGAATCTTATAGAATTTTTCGAAGATGTAACTAGTAGCGTGGATAGGGGAGAACCAGTGGATGTGGTGTATCTGGACTTCCAGAAGGCTTTCGACAAGGTCCCACATAAGAGATTAGTTTACAAACTTAAAGCACACGGCATTGGGGGTTCAGTATTGATGTGGATAGAGAACTGGCTGGCAAACAGGAAGCAAAGAGTAGGAGTAAACGGGTCCTTTTCACAATGGCAGGCAGTGACTAGTGGGGTACCGCAAGGCTCAGTGCTGGGACCCCAGCTATTTACAATATATATTAATGATCTGGATGAGGGAATTGAAGGCAATATCTCCAAGTTTGCGGATGACACTAAGCTGGGGGGCAGTGTTAGCTGTGAGGAGGATGCTAGGAGACTGCAAGGTGACTTGGATAGGCTGGGTGAGTGGGCAAATGTTTGGCAGATGCAGTATAATGTGGATAAATGTGAGGTTATCCATTTTGGTGGCAAAAACAGGAAAGCAGACTTATCTAAATGATGGCCGACTAGGAAAAGGGGAGATGCAGCGAGACCTGGGTGTCATGGTACACCAGTCATTGAAAGTGGGCATGCAGGTACAGCAGGCAGTGAAGAAAGCGAATGGTATGTTAGCTTTCATAGCAAAAGGATTTGAGTATAGGAGCAGGGAGGTTCTACTGCAGTTGTACCGGGTCTTGGGGAGACCACACCTGGAGTATTGCGTACAGTTTTGGTCTCCAAATCTGAGGAAGGACATTATTGCCATAGAGGGAGTGCAGAGAAGGTTCACCAGACTGATTCCTGGGATGTCAGGACTGTCTTATGAAGAAAGACTGGATAGACTTGGTTTATACTCTCTAGAATTTAGGAGATTGAGAGGGGATCTTATAGAAACTTACAAAATTCTTAAGGGGTTGGATAGGCTAGATGCAGGAAGATTGCTCCCGATGTTGGGGAAGTCCAGGACAAGGGGTCACAGCTTAAGGATAAGGGGGAAATCCTTTAAAACCGAGATGAGAAGAACTTTTTTCACACAGAGAGTGGTGAATCTCTGGAACTCCCTGCCACAGAGGGTAGTCGAGGCCAGTTCATTGGCTATATTTAAGAGGGAGTTAGATGTGGCCCTTGTGGCTAAGGGGATCAGATGGTATGGAGAGAAGGCAGGTACGGGATACTGAGTTGGATGATCAGCCATGATCATATTGAATGGCGGTGCAGGCTCGAAGGGCCGAATGGCCTACTCCTGCACCTAATTTCTATGTTTCTATGTTCCCATGCTATATCTCTAAAGTCTAAACTCCTCCCACCAGCGCGAACTCGGTAACAGAACCATTACACTGCTGTACGTTTTGTTCCATTGTAGAATTTATCATTGTTTGCAATGCTGACTGGTGCAACATTGAAATACTTGACCTCTGCTGGAAAACTATCATTACTCAGAGGGGGGTGAATCTGTGGAATGCATTGCCACACACGGCTGTGGAGCCAAGTCATTGGGTATTTCTAAGGCGCAGATAGACAGATTCTTGATTAGTACGGGTGTCAGGAGTTACGGGGAGAAGGCAGGAGAATGGGGTTGAGAGGGAAAGGTAGATCAGCCCTGATTGAATGTCGGATTAGACATGATGGGCCGAATGGCCTAATTCTGCTTCTATAACCTATGACATTTACGCGGGCAGTTATAACATGAGCACCTGGACGGGACCAGAATGATTGCACATTAAATAATTTGAGTTCCTTTCTCTATCGTAGATGTCAGAGGATGACGACTCGACCACCAGTGAGATCACCAACAGCAACTCTGAGGAGAACCTGGATCAGGTGGAGACGGACATCCGTGAACTAACAGGTAGAGTCGTTGAGTTATGCAGCACAGAAACGGGCGCTTTAGACCATAACGTCCATGACCACCATCCAATGATCCAAGATGGTGGCCATCCAATGATCCAAGATGGTGGCCATCCAATGATCCAAGATGGTGGCCATCCAATGATCCAAGATGGTGGCCATCCAATGATCCAAGATGGTGGCCAACCCATGTGACTCTTTGTGTGCTAGCCACAGAGGTGTCTCCGCAATCACATGTTACAATCGCTCCACTCTTTTAAATCTCTACTCTGACAGCAACACTTCTTACTTTGCCTATGCTCATGTCATTCCCTTTATCACTGTGGATGGCTCAATTGCAACCATGTACTGTCTTTCAGGCTGACTGGTTAGCATGCTTGTGTTGTGTTCAGTTCTGGGCACCATGTTATAGGAAAGATGTTGTCAAGCTGGAAAGGGTACTGAGAAGATTTACCAGGATGTTGCCAGGACTAGAGGATCTGAGCTATATTGAGAGGTTGGACAGGCTGGGACTCTGTTCCCTGGAGTGCAGGAGGATGAGGGGTGATCTTATTGAGGTGTATAAAATCATGAGAGGAATAGATCGGGTAGATGCACATAGTCTCTTGCCCAGAGTAGGTGAATCAAGGACCTGAGGACTTGTTCCATACACCCACCATCCTTTGTGTGAAAAAGTTACTCCTCAGATTCCTATGAAATCTTTTCCCCTTCACCTTATACCTATATAAGGTGAAGGGGAAAAGATTTCATAGGAATCTGAGGAGTAACTTTTTCACACAAAGGATGGTGGGTGTATGGAACAAGTTGTCAGAGGAGGTAGTTGAGGCTGGGACTATCCCAACATTGAAGAAATAGTATAGACAGGTACATGGATAGGACAGGTTTGGAGGGATATGGACGAAATGCAGGCAGGTGGGACTAGTGTAGCTGGGACATGTTGGCCCATGTGGCCAAGTTGGGCCGAAAGGCCTGTTTCCACACTGTTTCACTATCACTCTATGCAACAAAATCTTTTCAATGTATCTCGGAACACGTGACAATAAACTAAACTCAAACTCAAGTGCCCATCTGTACTAATCCCATTTTCTACCACTTGCTTGGTGGCCTTCTAATGCTTGGTGATGCAGTGCCCAGCCAGTTACTAGTAAAATATCTGTGCAACTCTCCATTCTCTCTGCCAATTCATTTCTGTCACTTCAGTAACTTGAAGACCCATCTCCAATTTCCCCTTCCTCACATGTGTGTCAATCAGCATGCCAATAATCACCTGAGATTTTCAAACATGGTGGCGCAGCGGTAGAGTTGCTGCCTAACAGCGCTAGAGACCCGCGTTCGATCCTGTCAACGGGTGCTGTCTGTACGGAGTTTGCACGTTCTCCCCGTGACCTGTGTGGGTTTTCTCCAATATCTTTAGTTTCCTCCAACACACCAAAGACCTACAGGCTTTGTAAGTTAATTGGCTTGGTATGATTGTAAAATTGTCCCTAGAGTGTGTAGGATAGTATTAGTGTGCGGGGATAGAAACATAGAAACATAGAAATTAGGTGCAGGAGTAGGCCATTCGGCCCTTCGAGCCTGCACCGCCATTCAATATGATCATGGCTGATCATCCAACTCAGTATCCCGTACCTGCCTTCTCTCCATACCCTCTGATCCCCTTAGCCACAAGGGCTGGTCAGCGCGGACTCCGGTGGGCTGAATGGCCTGTTTCTGCGCTGTGTCTCCAAGCTAAACTAAAATAAGTGCAGGCCATTCGGTCTCCAACATGGCTAATCCTCTTTCATATCCACGCTCCCCCTATCCCTCGACACTGTTTGCATTCAGAAGTCTATCGTCCTGAATACATGCAGCTATTTGGCCTCCACGACATTCGGTGGTCGAGAGTTCCACAGGTTCATCACCATCTGAGGGTAGAATCTTTCTTCAGTGTGCTGAAACTGAACCTTTGTTCTGGACATTCTCCCTGAATCAGCCCATCTCGCTCCGTCAGAATTGTGCACACTGCCTTTGAACTCTATTGAACACAGGTCTAGTTTTGTGTTTTGGCCTCAACTCCACTTTCCTGCCTGTAGCCTCCCCTATCATTAACAACAAATCTTGGGGGGGGGGGGGGGCGGGGGGGGGGGGGGGGGGTGAACTCAGGCATTTAGTTTAGTTTATTGTCACGTGTACTGAGGTACAGTGTAAAGCTTTTGTTGCCTGCTAACCATTCATGGGGAAAAAAGTACAATATTACAATCGAGTCATCCACAGTGTATAGATACATGATAAAGGGAATAACATGACTAATGTTTAGTGCGAGGTAAAGTCCGATCAAAGATAGTCCGAGGGTCTCCAATGAGGTAGATAGTAATCCAGGACTGCTCTCTGGTTGTGGTGGGATGGTTCAGTTACCTGATAACAGCTGGGAAGACACCGTCCCTGAATCTGGAGGTGTGCGTGCGTTTTCACACTTCTTTACCTTTTGCCCGATGCGAGAGGGGAGAAGAGGGAGTGGCCGGGGTGTGACTCGTCCTTGCCAAGGCAGCGTGAAGTATAAATGGAGTCAATGGAAAAGAGTTCAAGAAGGAACTGCAGATGCTGGAAAATCGAAGGTAGACAGAAATGCTGGAGAAACTCAGCGGGTGAGACAGCATCTATGGAGCGAAGGAAATAGGCAACGTTTCGTGTTGAAACTCGGGTCTGAAGTAGGGTTTCAACCTGAAAGGTTGCCTATTTCCTTTGCTCCACAGATGCTGCCTCACCCGCTGAGTTTCTCCAGCATTTTTGTCTACCTTCAATGGAAAAGAGAGTGGTTAGTGTGATGGTCTGGGCTGCGTCCGCATATTCCCTGCAAGTCTGCAGGTTAATTGGTCTCTGTAAAATTTCACCGAGTGCATGGAACATCGATGAGGAAGTGCGATTAATATAGAACTGGTGTGAATGGGTGATCAGTGGGGTTGATGGGCCGAACGACCAGTTTCTATGCTGTATCTCTAAATTAAACATTACAAACACTGTCATTGATGGTAAAAAGCAACAAATGCTGGAGATGGTCAGAGTTTTCTGTTTTTATTTCAGATTTCCAGCATCTGCAGCATTTTGCTTTTGGATCACAGCCGTTAGTAACTCAACAAAAAGTTTTTCCTCAGCCGGATGGCAACAGAGAGTGACGGACTTGGGAGTTTGGTGTTGTGGCAACAAATTTTCACTCTTGGAAAATTCCTTTCTATATGGCGCGTATTGGGTCTGTGTTTAGTTTGTGAGATACAGCGCGGAAACAGGCCCTTCGGCCCACCGAGTCCCCACCGAGCAGCGATCCCCGCACATTAACGCTATCCCACACACCTTAGGGACAATATACCAAGCTAATTAACCTACTAACCTGTACGTCGTTGGAGTGTGGGAGGAAACCGAAGATCTTGGAGAAAACCCACGTGGTCACGGGGAGAACGTCCAAACTCAGTACAGACAGCACCCGTAGTCGGGATCGAACCCGGGTCTCTGGCGCCGTAAGGCAGCAACTCTACCGCTGCGCCACCGGCAGTCACATACCACTAAGTGGCAGGGGCTGGAAATGGGAAATACAACGATAATTTTGGAAGTACTCAGTGTCTATGGAGAGTGGAAGAGTGTTGATGTTTCAGGCCAATGCTCTTCCATCAGGTGAAAGATTCTGATGGTTCTGATAAATCTGAATAATTTTTTACTGTTTTTGCTCTCATTGGCAATGCTGCCTGACCTGGTTTAGTTCAGAGATACAGCATGGAAACAGGCCCTTCAGCCCACCGAGTTCACGCCGACCATCGATCACCTGTCTACACTAGTGCCATGTTATTCCCACTTTCTCACCCACTCCCTACACACCAGGGGCAATTTACAGAGGCCAATTAAACTTCAAAGCCGCACGTCTTTGGGATGTAGGAGGAAACCGGAGCTCCTGGAGGAAACCCATGCGCTCACAGGGAGAACATGCAAACTCCACACAGACAGCACCCGAGGTCAGGATCAAACCCAAGTCTTTGGAGATGTGAGGCAGTAGGCTTGACGTTTGAGAGTGTCTTCTTATCCTTTTGCTTCAGCTTTCTCATCTTCCTCTAGTATGGGGTGCAGGGGGGCAATATATATTTAGAAATGGAAAATCCTTGTCAACGGTCTGATTGGGAGATGGTTCCAGGGCGCCACGGTGGCGCAGCGGTAGAGTTGCTGCCGTACAGCGCCAGAGACCCGCGTTCGATCCTGACTATGGGTGCTGTCTGTTTGGAGTTTGCACGTTCTCCCCATGACCACGTGGGTTTTCTCCGGGATCTCCGCTTTCCTCCCACACTACAAGGACGTACAGGTTTGTCGATTAATTAGCTCGGTATCATTGCAATTTGTCCCTAGCGTATGTAGGATGGTGCAAGTGTGCGGGGATCGCTGGCCGGCGCACACTCGCTGGGCCGAAGGGCCTGTTTCCGTGCTGCATCTCTAAACTAAAACTAAAACTAAACTGAACGGGACATAAACAAAAGAATATAAAGTGGATAAACTCAGCAGGTCACGTTCCAATGGGAGTACCTGCTCCTCTGCTCCACCTAGTGGTGGGGGTTGAGGTTCGCAATTTACACCTCTGCGCATGAGTGGAATTTCTGGGTCAATCGTATACTATGCAAGTTATTTCTGGATTTCCGTGGAAATAAACTATATTTCCTTTTAAAGCAAATAAAGCTTTAGGAGTTGATGTTGATTACTCCAGCCCCGCCACATCATAGCCAGTGTAAGGGTGGCACGGTGGCGCAGCGGTAGAGTTGCTACCTCATAGCGCCCGTGACCTGGGTTCAAACGGGTGCGCTCTCTACTGAGTTTGCACGTTCTCCCTGTGACCTGCGTGGGTTTTCTCCGGTTTCCTCCCACGCCCCAAACACATGCAGATTTGCAGGTTGGTACACAAAATTGCTGGGGAAACTCAGCGGGTGCAGCAGCATCTATGGAGCGAAGGAAATAGGCGACGTTTCGGCCCGAAACGTCGCCTATTTCCTTCGCTCCATAGATGCTGCTGCACCCGCTGAGTTTCCCCAGCAATTTTGTGTACCTTCGATATTCCAGCATCTGCAGTTCCTTTTTGAACAGGTTTGTAGGTTAATTGGCTTGGTATTAAAGGTATAGGCTAGGACGGGGTTAGTGTGCTGGAACCGCTGGTCGGCAGGGACTCGATGAGCCGAAGGGCCTGTTTCCATGCTGTATATCTAAACCTAATTAATCTCTGCCACCTTCCGCCAGCTGTAATCTCCATTCCTTTCCTTAAGACTCTTGGCCATCTCCGCAGCCAACGATTCAATGAGAGTTTATTGTCACATGTACCTAGGTACAGTGAAATGCTTTGTTTTACATCCGACCCAGTAAAATCATACAGCAAACCTTACCTAGGCAGTGCTCGAGTGTCTCCATGTTCTTGCACTGACAAAGTTACAAAGGTTCACCCAACAGTCCTGTGGGGCTTCCAGCCCCCTCACGTGGCAGCAGCCCTCCCCACCCCCGGCCAGGTCCTCCCTCCATTCTCGGTGATGCCCCCCCCCCCCCCCCCCCAGGTCCGCCTTTCAATCTCGGTAGCCTTCCTCACGCTCCCCCGTCTCCACGGCCCCCCTCGCCCTCCGGCCCTTCCACGAACTCTGTATTCACCGTGTTTGACATATTGAGCACAGGTGACCATCCACCTTCCTGTCCTATGATTGAGAGCTTTGATTTAAGTACCAAGCTCTCCACCACCATGAAGTTAATTGATACCTATATTGGTGTAGGGTCTCAACCCGAAACGTCGCCCATTCCTTCTCTCCAGAGATGCTGCCTCACCCGCTCAGTTACTCCTGCATTTTGTGTTTACCTTCGATTTAAACCAGCATCTGCAGTTCTTTCTTACACATTGGTGACTTGAGTCTTTAGTCAAGTTTAGCTGAGTTTACTATCCGGTGTACTGAAAGTACAGGGAAAGGCTTTTTTTTGCATGCTATCCAGTCATCGGAAAGGCTATGCATGATTACAATCAAGCCGTCCACAGTGTTCAGATACAGGATATCTGGAATAATGTTTAGAGCATGATAGAGTCCAGTAAAGTCCAATTAAAGATAGTCCAAGGGTCTCCTATGGGACCCTCGCGCACACACGCGCACACGCACACGCGCGCACACACACGCACACTCACACGCACACGCACACGCAATGTTCACTTTTGACCAAATGCCTCCTGTAACGAGATTAAAGATGCTGTGTAAATATCATTTGTTATTTTTGTCACCAAGGGATATGCTTACCCTAAACCTGTATAATGTCAATAAATTTTATATTTAAAGTTCTGAGTTAACTGATTTGCCAAACCATCATCTGAATTCTGTGCCAGAGTCACTACTTTATAAAATCTGCCAATTTTTGAAATTAGGCTGAGAGAAATATGCTTTTTTTGGAAATATTACGAGGTATTGTACAGACGCTAGGCGAGCTGGAAGACCTGCAAGGTGCCTACAAGACTAGATATGATAGATATTGCTTCCACTGGCTAGTTTTCTCAGGAACAGAGAATCAGGGAGCACAAGAATGCGCCCTTCTAGTCCCACCTAATCCATGCCACATAGGCCCAGGTCTTGAAATGTGGTCTACCATTCCGAAAATCTCCTCACCTATACGCTGGTCAATGGATACACTCTTTAAAAGAATAAGGGGCAGACCATTTAGGACTGAGATGAGGAAGAACTTTTTCACCCAGAGAGTTGTGAATCTGTGGAATTCTCTGCCACGGAAGGCAGTGGAGGCCAATTCACTGGATGTTTTCAAGAGAGTGTTAGATAGAGCTCTTAGGGCTAACGGAATCAAGAGATATGGGGAGAAAGCAGGGAGGGGATACTGATTTTGGATGATCAGCCATGATCGTATTGAATTGCGGTGCTGGCACGAAGGGCCGAATGGCCTACTTCTGCACCAAACATTCTCCTAGAAACATTTTCTATGTTTCTATGACTCCTCTACCCAGGGCTGGATAGGTTCAGCCCATATTCTGCACAGAAATGGATAGGTTTTTGGATATGTGGGGAAATGAGCCCCTGATGAGGGGATTAAGGTAACTAATAATCTTGAATGGCAGAGCAGGTGGTACAAGGGACCGAATGGCCTACTCCTGCTCCTATTTCTTATGCTATGATGGTTAGTTTTACCACTGCTTGAAAGATTTAGAGTTTCAATAGTAATAAACCATAACACCTGGAATGTCAGGTGATAGCACCTCTGGCCATTTCATTAGCTTTCCTGCTTGTCTAAGGAAGTGGTAGATATTGGGTCTCCAGAGAGGGCGATTGACAACAATGTGTCTATACTGAGCCTCGGACCTTCCACTGTGCTTTAGAGGAGAGGTTGTTGAACGCTGTTTAATACCGGGTCACAGCGAGAGTTTGCGGCAGGTGACCAAAAACTGGGCCAAAGGGGTGGTTGTGAAGAACGCCCTTAAAGGAAAGAAAACATATTGGGAGAGAATTCAACGGTAGACACTGGATGCTGGGGTAACTCGACGGGACAGGCAGCATCTCTGGAGGGAAGGAACAGGTGATGTTTCGGGTTGACACTCTTCTCTGCATGGTTCCATGAAGGTGGAGTCGCAGGTAGATAAGGTGGTCAAAAAGGCTTTTGGCACTTTGGCCTTCATCAGTCAGGGTATTGAGTATAGAAGTAGGGAGGTCATGTTGCAGCTGTAGAAGACATTGGTGAGACCGCATTTAGAATATTGCGTTCAGTTCTAGGCACCATATTATAGGAAAGATGTTGTCAAGCTTGAAAGGGTTCAGAAAAGATTTACGAAGATGTTGCCAGGACTGGAGGGTGTGAGCTATGGGGAGAGGTTGAGTAGGCTGGGTCTCTTTTCCATGGAGCATATGAGGATGAGGGGAGATCTTATAGAAGTATACAAAATCATGAGAGGAATAGATCGGGTAGATGCACAGAATCTCTTGCCCAGAGTAGGTGAATCGAGGACATAGGTTCAAGGTGAAGGGGAAAAGATTTAATAGGAATCGGAGGGTTAGCTTTTTCACACAGAGGATGGTGGGTGTATGGAACAAGCTGCCAGAGGAGGTAGTTGAGGCTGGGACTATCCCATCATTTAAGTAACAGTTGGACAGGTACGTGGATAGGACAGGTTTGGAGGGTTATGGACCAAGCGCAGGCAGGTGTGACTAGTGTAGCTGCGACATTGTTGGTCAGTGTGAGCGAGTTGGGCCGAAGGGCCTGTTTCCACACTGTATCACTCTATGACTATGTAGACTGAAGAAGGGTCTCGACCCGAAACGTCACCCGTTCCTTCTCTCCAGAGATGCTGCCTGTCCCGTTACACCGGCATTCTGTGTCTATCTTCGGTTTAAACGGGCATCTGCAGTTGGTTCCTACACAATTTGGGAGAGAATTCCCCGGGGTGATGTGTTGGCAGCTGAAGAGATGGCTTTGGAATGAGAGGAGAGGGCAGGTATCGGAAACAGCCGCAACGACGTCCCGTGGCGAGGTTCAAATCCATGGAAGCGGCTTTTATTGCAGAATTCCACAAAGCTCGTGCCTTTTTTTCATTCATTTGAGTTTGGGCGGCACGATGGCGCGGCGGTAAATTTCCTGCCTTGCAGAGGCCCGGGTTCGCTCCTGACTACGGGTGCTGTCTGTACAGAGTTTGTACGTCCTCCCCGTGACCGCGTGGGTTTTCTCTGGGCGCTCCTGTTTCCTCTTGCATCCCAAAGACAGAATACGTTTATAGGATAATTGGCTTTCTAAACTGTCCCTAGTGTGTGTAGGATAGTGTTAGTGTGCAGGACGATCGTTGGTCGGCACGGGCTCGGTGGGCCGAAGGGCCTGTTTCTGTGCCGTATCTCTAAAATCTCAAATCTAAAGTTGTGCAAAAATTGGATGCAAACAATTCAAGAACTTTTTTTTTTTTTTTTTTTTTTTTTTAAACCAAACAAATTTCTTTCTAAAGTTGAAGAGGCTCCAAGCTACAGTCCGGTTGATGGAATTCCGAGAAGGATATCTCTCCCGGCTCCCGGGCCAAATCTGGGCAACGTCAGCCTTTGGAATATCCTGAAGAACAACATTGGGAAAGACCTGTCGAAGGTGTCCATGCCGGTGCAGCTGAACGAGCCGCTGAACACACTGCAGAGACTCTGCGAGGAGCTGGAGTTCACTGAGCTCCTCGACACTGCCAGCAGGACCTTGGATCCCTTCGAACGCATGGTGAGTCCTGTAGAGACACCAGGGACGGTGGTGGTGGGGGGGGGGGGGGGCGCAGCGGTAGAGTTGCTGCCTCACAGCGCCATGGACCCGGGTTCGATCCTGACTATGGGAGCCGTCTGTCCAGAATTGATACATTCTCACTGTGACCCCGTGGGTTTTCTCCAGGTGCTCTGGTTTCCTCCCTCACCCCAAAGACGTACAGGTTTGTAAGTTAATTGGCTCGGTATAAATGTGAACTGTCCCTAGTGCGTGTAGGATAGTGTTAGTGTGCGCGGGTTACTGGTCATCACGGACTCGGTGGGCCGAAGGGCCTGTTTCCGCGCTGTATCACTAAACTAAACTGCAGAAGCTGGTTTACCAACAAAAAAACACACAAAGTGCTGGAGTAACTCAGCAGGCCAGGCAGCATCTCTGGAGGACATGTATAGACAATGTTTTGGGTCGGGATATTTCTTCAGACTGATTGTAGTAGGGAGTAGAAATCTGGAACAAAGGTGGGGATGGGGATAAAACCTGACAAGTGATAGGTGGACACCCATGAGGGGCTTACTGGCTGGTAGATAGTTGGACAAAGGCCAGAGGTGAAAAGTGTAGGAAGGAACTGCAGATGCTGGTTTAATCCCAACATAGACACGAGATGCTGGAGTTCAGTCTGAAGAAGGGCCTCGACCCGAAACGTCACTCATTCCTTCTCTCCAGAGATGCTGCCCGTCCCGTTGAGTTGCTCCAGCCGGATTTGAAAAGGCACTAAGGTTAGAAGAGGTGTCAACTGTGAAGCCAGAAGATGGCATGTAGATGGAAGAGTTTGGGAGAGAGGGGTGGAGGGCAAAGGGATAAATGGCACACATCCAAGTGGGGCACAGGGAAGCGAGGGGGGAAAAAAGGGGGAGGCACTTGTTGCCTGAAATTGGAAAATGTAAGGTACTTCTGTTGGTTTGTAAGCTACCCAAGTGGAATAAACCTCCAGTTTACGTGTGACCACACTCTGGCAATGGAGGAGACCCAGGGCACAAACGTTTGATCGATTGATACTTTATTATCGCATGTGACATGTCACAGTGAAATTCTTTGTATTGAATACCATTACACAAGGTATGCAAAGAGTGGCCACGCAAAGGGCACCAACAAGGTTACTAAGAAGGCCGGTATAGGGGAGTTAAAATGGCGAGAAACCATTTAGAGTTCTGGTTCTGTTCCATCCACCAAGCTGGGTGAGTACTGCCTGCTCTTCAAATGAAAAGGGCTTCCTTTCTTCCGATCTATCAATTTATTTAAGATAAATGCTGGAGTAACTCAGCGGGTCAGGCAGCATCTCTGGAGAGAATGGCATTGGTTGACCATTCGGGTTTGGGACTGTCCGTCACATCTTTCAATCATCCCCGACAGGTATACGTGGCTGCCTTTGCGGTGTCTGCCTACGCCTCCGCTTTTTACAGAGCAAGATCCAAGCCGTTCAATCCCGTTCTTGGCGAAACGTACGAGTGTGCAAGGGAAGACAAGGGGTTCCGGTTTATCGGCGAGCAGGTAATACTGTCGATAACTTGCTAGTCGTTTTTATCTTCTCTCTTCCAGGCATTGGGGTTTGTTGCAAGCTGATTAATGCGAGCTCAAATTCCTCGTATGTTGCAAAACATACTTGGCTAATAAAGTATGATTATAATTAAAACACAGGTTATTCAAGTCTAATAGGCGACCGAAGGCACCTCAGCTAAGTAGCCATGTTCAACTTTCATATTATTGTTATTATTTATTATTATTATTAACATTTTATTACAGACTCAGGGTCCAGTAAAAGACGACATTACATAGGATGCATTGCATATAAAAGCCCAATAAATTACATATAAAAGCTTAGTAAATTACTTATAAGTTCCTACTCATTTTCCTGCATCTAGCCTGTCCAATCCCTTAAGAATATTTAAGAAGGAACTGCAGATGCTGGAAAATCGAAGGTAGACATAAATGCTGGAAAAAAACAACGGGTGAGGCAGCATCTATGGAGCGAAGGAAATAGGCAACGTTTCGGGCCGAAACCTCGGCCCGAAACGTTGCCTATTTCCTTCGCTCCATAGATGCTGCCTCACCCGCTGAGTTTCTCCAGCATTTTTGTCTACCCTTAAGAATATCACTTGTTTCTATAAGATACCCTCTCATCCTTCAAAATGACAGTGAATATTAGCTCAAAAAATCCCAAATCTAAGTTCAAGAGAGTTTATTGTCATGTGTCCCTGATAGGACAATGAAATTCTTGCTTTGCTTCAGCACAACAGAACATAGTAGGCATTGACTACAAAACAGATCAGTGTGTCCATATACCATTATATAAATATATACACACATGAATAAATAAACTGATCAAGTGCAAATAACAGATAATGGGTTATTAATGTTCAGAGTTTTGTCCGAACCAGGTTTAATGGCTGTGGGGAAGTAGCTATTCCTGAACCTGAGCTAATAGAAGGGGGCTGTGTTGAGGGTGGGGGGAGGTGATGAATGGGGAGGTGGATCCAGGCGGGGGTCGCGGCCAGTGTAACGCTTCTCACCGTGCCTCTTGTCTTCTGCTGCAGGTCAGCCATCACCCGCCGGTATCCGTCTGCCATGCTGAATCGGAAAACTTCCTCTTCTGGCAAGGTCAGCATTGTCGGGGGGAGCGGGAACTGCTAAGTTGGAGGTTGGGGAGAAACGCTTAGCTGGTTGAGTTCCTTATTACGGTTCACAAGTTTTAGGAAGCAGAATTAGGCCATTCAGCCCATCAAGTCTTCTCCGCCATTCGATCATGGCTGATCTATCTTTCCCTCTCAATCCCATTCTACTGCCTTCTCCCCGTAACCATTGACACCCGTGCTAATCAAGAATTTGTCAATCTCCGCTTTAAAAATACCCAATGACGAACTCCACAGTCGTCTGTGTTAATGAATTCCACAGATTTACCATCCTCTGATGAAAAAAATTCCTCCTGTCTAAAGGTACATTTTGAGGCTATGGCCTCTGGTCCTAGACTCTCCCACTGGTGGAAACATCCTCTCCACATCCACTTTCTCCAGACCTTTCACCCCTTGGTAAGTTTCAATGAGGTTCCCCCTCATCCTTCCAAATGGTTTTCTTTGAATTCGAGACTTGAGGATGACTTGTGTTCACTCTGGGTTCTGAGGTGGCTGATGAGGCCATTAAGGGAACTATAGTTTCTTCTGTGGAAGGGTGTGGAGGTGTCTGATGGGGTGGGTGCGGAGTTTGTAAGGCAGAGTGAACTGCACACTGCTGCTACCTTTACTTCCAGTGCACGTCTTACATAGAAACATGGACAATAGGTGCAGGAGTAGGCCATTTGGCCTTTCGAGCCAGCACCACCATTCAATATAATCCTGGCTGACCACCAAAATCAGTACCCCGTTCCTGCTTTTCCCCCATATCCCTAGATTCCATTAGCCCTAAGAGCTAAATCTAACTCTCTCTTGAAAACATCCAGTGAATTGGCCTCCACTGCCTTCTGCGGCAGAGAATTCCACAGATTCACAACTCTCTGGGTAAAAAAGTTTTTCCTCATCTCACTCGTAAATGGCCTACCCCTATTCTTAAACTGTGACCTCTGGTTCTGGACTCCCCGAACATCGGGAACATTTTTCCTGAATCTAGCCTGTCCGATCCCTTAATAATTTTACGTATTTCTATAAGATCCCCTCTCAATATTCTAAATTCCAATAAATGCCACCCCAGTTGATCCATTTTTTCCGTTCTAAGTTCCCACTACCATTTCAAATAGAGATCCTCTATGTGGCCAAGAATCTGAGGAGAAAGTGTCTTTTGTACCATCTACATCTCTGCCCCATTACAGGAAGGAGGTGGTGGCTTTATAGAGAGAGAGTGAGTTTAGTTTAGAGATACAGCATGGAACCATGCCCTTCAGCCCACCGAGTCCACACTGACCATGGATCACCCGCTTATGCTGGTTCTATGTTATCCTACTTGTGCACCCATTCACGACACACTGTGGGCAATTTACAGAGTCCAATTAAACCTACAAATCTGCACATCATTGTGTTTGGATCTAGTGAAGTTCAGTTTGATCTTTTGTAACAGGATGAAGATGGTGCACAAGTACAAACACTGCCTGTCAGTGTGGTTTAGGCGGGAAGTGTGCTTGAGCTGTAGGGCCCAGCTGTTGTATGTTGACTGTCTTCAGCTCGGGCAAACCGCAAAACATATGGTGACCCATCTTGGTCTTCGGTCGTCCCCTCACTGGGAGGTCCCACGAACATCTCCAGAATGCCCTTGGAGGCTCACGAGGCAAAGATTTACAGGATGCAGGCAGTAATGTGGAAATGAGGTGGCGCAGCGGTAGAGTTACTGCCTTACAAGACCCCGGTTCGATCCCGACTGCGGGTGCTGTCTGTACGGAGTTTGTACGTTCTCCCCGTGTCCTGCGTGGGTTTTCTCCGAGATCTTTGGTTCCCTCCCACACTCCAAAGACGCACAAGGTTTAATTGGTTTGGTGTACGTGTAAAAATTGCCCCCATTGTGCGTAGAATAGAGTTCGTGTGCGTGGGTCGCGGACCAAAGGGCCTGTTTCCGCGCTGTATCTCTAAACTAAATCAGAGCAAACATGTTCTTCTTGAATAGTTGATCAGACTTGAAGGGCTCCTGCTCCTAACCCATGCGTAGAATGGTCAAGGAGCGTGTAGTAATTCACGCGTTGTGAATAAAACGTTCTTCATTGGCAAATACAACTGTTAGAGTACACGGGCGTTAAGTGAGAGCTCTAGCAAGGTCTCCGCTGCTGCTCTGGGACATACCCGTGGACTAATGACTATCTTCACTTGCAAAACTGTTGCCGTTCCACATCTACTGACGAGTGTTCGATCTATAAATGGCTCAACCACCAGGTGGCGCCACAAGTGTATGTTTGCCAGTTGTAGCAAGCTACCAGTGTCCACCAGCACCCCAGTCTGCACGGATATTGGGGATCGAGAGGTACAGAGAGAGAGTAGGGGGGGGTAATGGAACTGAGGGGATTGCACACCACCAGTGGGCCGAATGTACTGTAATCTACCTGTGTCTCTTCCCCATTCTGGTTTCAGACGTGAGATGGAAGAACAAGTTCTGGGGCAAGTCCCTCGAGATTGTTCCAGTCGGGATAGTGAACGTCAGCTTGCCAAAGTAAGTAGCCAATGTTTCGAGTGGCTCCGCAGACAGACACAAAAAGTTGGAGTAACTCAGCGGGTCCAGACAGCATTTCTGGAGAAAAGGGATAGGTGACATTTCAGGTCGAGACCCTTCTTCAGACTGAGAGTCAGGGGAAAGGTAAACGAGAGATATAGACGCTGATGTGGGGAGATATTGAACGGATTAATGAAAGATATGCAAAAAAAGTCACAATGATAAAAGAAACAGGCCACTGTTATCTGTGTGTTCAAAAGGGAACTGCAGATGCTGGAATATCGTAGGTACACAAAATTGCTGGGGAATCGTAGAATGCAAATTGCAAAACATTTGGTGACCCATCTTGGTCTTCGGTCGTCCCCTCACTGGGAGGTCCCACGAACATCTCCAGAATGCCCTTGGAGTAACTCAGCGGTCTGAAGAAGGGTTTCGGCCCGAAACTTCGCCTATTTCCTTCGCTCCATAGACGCTGCTGCACCCGCTGAGTTTCCCCAGCAATTTTGTGTGCCACTGTTATCTGTGTGTTGGGTGAGAATGAATACAGACAATGATACTCAACAAGACGACTTTGAAGTTGGTACGACTTGGGTGGGGGAGGGAATGCAGGGGTTACTTGAAGTTACTTGATTTTAAGGATAAGGGGGAAATCTTTTAGGACCGAGATGAGGAAAACATTTTTCACACAGAGAGTGGTGAATCTGTGGAATTCTCTGCCACAGAAGGTAGTTGAGGCCAGTTCATTGGCTATATTTAAGAGGGAGTTAGATGTGGCCCTTGTGGCTAAAGGGATCAGGGGGTATGGAGAGAAGGCAGGTACAGGATACTGAGTTTGATGATCAGGCATGATCATATTGAATGGCGGTGCAGGCTCGAAGGGCCGAATGGCCTACTCGTGCACCTATTTTCTATGTTTCTAAGTTGGAGAAACTAGAAGTGGCTCCTGCAGCACAAACAAAGGCGAGCTATTCGGAGTTGCACGACCGGAGGACGCGGGTTTGACAGGATTAGGGGGTGAGCAGGATGTACCGGTGAGGGCAGGAGGAAAGATGTCCTTTCTGCTCGTCAGGTGGGGAGAGCTGAAGCAGACTTTGGGGCGGCATGGTGGTGCAGCGGTAAAATTGCTGCCTCACGGCGCCAGAGACCCGGGTACGACCATGACTACAGGTGCTGTCTGTACGGAGTTTGCACGTTCTGTTCCACTCTATTTGTAGTTTGTTTGGTTGTTTGTTTGTTTGTTTGTCTTTTTGCACAAAGTCCGCGAGCATTGCCACTTTTCATTTCACTGCGCATCTCGTATGTGTATGTGACGAATAGACTTGACTCCCTGTGACTTGTGTGGGTTTTCTCCAGGGGCTCCAGTTTCCTTCCACATTTCAAATACGTACAGGTTTGTAGGTTAATTGGCCTCCGTAAACTGCCCGACGTGTGTACGATGGAACTAATGAACAGGGTGATCGCTGGTCGGCGTGGGGTCGTAAGGTCATAAGGAATAGAAGTAGAATTAGGCCATTCAGCCCATCAAGTCTACTCTGCTATTCAATCATGGCTGATTTATCTCTCCCTCCTAACCACATTTTCATGCCTTCTCCCCATAACCTCTGACACCTGTACTAATCAAGAATGTATCTATCACTGCCTTAAAATTATCCACTGATGGCCTCCACAGCCTTCTGCGGCAAAGAATTCCACAGATTCATCACCCTGGTGAATCGCTGGACCGAAGGGCCTGTTTCAATGCTGTACCTATAAACAAAACTAAACTTAACCTAGTATAGTAAGAAAGAACTGCAGATGCTGGTAAAATCGATGGTAGACACAAAATGTTGGAGTAACTCAGCGGGTCAGGCAGCATCTATGGAGAGAAGGAATGGATGACGTTTCGGGACCTAACCTGCCCTGTTACCAGGTTAATACATGACTGAAGAAGGGTTTCGGCCTGAAACGTTGCCTATTTCCTTTGCTCCATAGATGCTGCTGCACCCGCTGAGTTTCTCCAGCTATTTTGTGTACCTTCGATTTTCCAGCATCTGCAGTTCCTTCTTAAACACATAATACGTGACTGACCTGTGCATGCATTGTCGATTGGCATCAAGAAACTGCAAATGTGCTTCTTTGGCTTTGAGGCGATTTAAATGCAACCGTGACCTATCGCTGGGATTATTTTTTATGCATTGCCCAGGTTTGGTGATCACTATCAGTGGAATAAAGTCACTTCCTGCATCCACAACATCCTGAGTGGCCAGCGGTGGATCGAACACTACGGAGAGGTGGCCATCACCAACACCACGAACAGTGCCTGTCATTGCCGGCTGACCTTCTGTAAGGTGCGTTGACTCACCGGCGTCCCGGCTACCGAAACGTGAAAGGCCTAGGGAGAGCGGATGTGGAGGGGATGTTTCCAGAATCTAGGTCCAGAGGGCACGGCCTCAGAATAAAAAGACGTCCCTTTAGATTGGAGATGAGGAGGGGTTTGGGAACGATCGTAACGTTTAAAACACGTGGAGCGGATTCCACCGCTGGCGTGGAGCCCTCTCCAAGTCAGATGTAAAGCTCACCGTTTGACCTGCTGTTACAAAGTGTTAAATGGCCAGCTCGACATAGATTACCAAACCTACACCAAACCCAAACCTATTAGGAGCAGACGAGGGCATTCGATCCAATTTGAGATACAAGCTACCACGACAGATGTCTACAGCAATTCTTTCTTCCCCCGCACAATTAAAGCATGGAATAGTCTCCACCCTACCATAGTTACCCAACCAGATGCAACTACATTTAAGGTAGCTCTTTTTTCACCAAGAACCCTTTTTTTTGCTTCCGCCACCCTCTGCCACCTCCAATTTAAATTCCATTTGGAATATTTTTGGTGGACCAGGTAACCGAGAACCAAGGACAAGTGCAGGGACAAGATGGGTTTAAAGGGATCTGGGCCAAACACAGGCAGGTGGGATTAGTGTAGTTGGGCATTTGGTTGGCATGGGCAAGTTGGGCCAAAGGACCTGTTTCCATGCTGTCTGACTCTAATTTCTTCAGCCAGAGGGTGGTGAATCTGTGGAATTCACTGCCACAGAGAGCAGTGGAGGCCAAGTCAATGGGCATTTTTAAAAAGCGGAGATTGCTGGGTTCTTAATTAATAAGGTTATGGGGAGAAGGCAGGAGAATGAGGTTGATGGGGCAAGATAGATCAGCCATGATTGAATGGCGGAGCAGACTCGATGGGCTGAATGGCCTAATTCTGTTCTTGGGTCTTGTGGCTACCTGTGCTCCATGCATTGAGTTGGAAGGGGTTGGGATGAGGTAGGGTTTTGGGGAAGGAGTCGGGTTGAGTACAAGGCTGACACCACGAGATGCCCTTTACTGCTGTTACATGTCCATTTACTATCCCAGCCACTGGCAGGTTCCCGGGCTGAAGGCTGCATGGAGGTAGTGTCTCACCCTGGGTGTGTTCTCTCTCTCTCTCTCTCTCTCTCTCTCTCTCTCCTATCTCCAGACCAAGTACTGGAGTTCAAACGTTAATGAAGTCCACGGCTCGGTGTTGGATGAGCATGGGAGGGTTGTCCACCAGCTGTTCGGCAAATGGCACGAGGGAATGTACTGCGGTGGGCCACAATCCGCAAAATGCATCTGGAAACCAAGTAAGAGCCGCCATGTTGTCCTGCGTCTCTGGCAGTTAAATGGAGGCGCAAGGAACTGAAGATACTGGTTAACAAAAAAAAAAAGATGTAAAGTGCTGGAGTATTGCAGCAATGTGGCACGGTGGTGCAGCAGTAGAGTTGCTGCCTCACAGCGCCAGAGAACCAGGTTCAAAAGTGCTGTCGATACGGAGTTCTTACCTTCTGCCACAGAAGGTAGTTGAGGCCAGTTCATTGGCTATATTTAAGAGGGAGTTAGATGTGGCCCTTGTGGCTAAAGGGATCAGGGGGTATGGAGAGAAGGCAGGTACAGGATACTGAGTTGGATGATCAGCCATAATCATATTGAATGGCGGTGCAGGCTCAAAGGGCCGAATGGCCTACTCCTGCACCTATTTTCTATGTTTCTATGTTTCTTCCTGGGACCTTGTGGGTTTTCTCCGGGTACTGTGGTTTACTCCCACAGCTCTGGTTTGAATCTGATTGTAAAAGTTTAATTAAACATTATTGGTGAAGTTGATTACACTGGAGTTTGTATTTCGCTTATTTTAGGCTTTAGGGAAACAGTACGGAAGAAGGCCCTTCGGCCCACCGAGTCCGTGTCGACCAGCGATCATCCCGTACACTAGCACTATCCTACACACTAGGGCCAATTTACAATTTGTATTGTAGCCAATTAACCTTCAACCCTGTACGTCTTTGGAGTGTGGGAGGAAACCGGAGCACCCAGAGAAAGCCCACGTGGTCACAGGGAGAACGTACAAACTCCACACAGACAGCACCCGTAGTCAGGATTGAACCTGGGTCTCTGGCGCTGTAAGGCAGCAACTCCACCGCTGTGCCACCCATTGCTTAGAACACAGATGTTTTTGTGTAGGCATGTGACTTCAACAAGCCGTTTACTGTGGAAATCTTTGCTTAATTATGTAACATGTTTGATCCTGTTTTTCAGAGCCGATACCTAAAGACCATGAAAGTTGTTACGGTTTCACCACATTTGCTCGGGAACTTAACGAGTTGACGCCTGATCTTAAATGGGTCCTGCCCTTGACTGACACACGACTAAGGCCTGACCAAAAGTAAGTTAGACCTCTGACCAAGGATGTTTAAAGCCCTGTCCCACTGTACGAGTTCATTCAAAGAGTTCCCCCGAGTTTGCCCTGATTCGAACTCGGAGATTTACGGTAATGGCCACTCGTCGGTACTCGGGGCTCTCGTGGACATTTTTCAACTTGTTGAAAAATCTTCACAAGTCTTCCCGTTGCTTACCTGCCGTTAGCGAGTCTTCCCGAGTACCTGCCGTTAGCGCTGGGAGACGTCCCCGAGCTCTGACGTACCCGCTACGTTCATTCTCCGTGCTTACCACGAGTTTGATTTTTTTTTAAACTCGGGAGAGCTCTTGGAATGAACTCGTACCGTGGGACAGGGCTTTTATTAATTTGAGTTAATTTTTAGTTTTAGTGATACATGCCCTTCAGCCCACTGCCGGCCAGCGATCCCACCCCTCCCCCCTCCCCCCTCCCCTCCCCCCCACACTAACACTGACACTATCCAATTTACAATTTGACCAAGCCAATTAGCCTACAAACCTAAAGTGTGGGAGGAAATCGTAGCACCCGGACAAAACCCACGCAGGTCACAAACTCCGTACAGTCAGCACATGTAGTCAGGATTGAACCCGGGACTCTGGCGCTGTAAGGCAGCAACTCTACCGCTACCTCACCGAAGATGACTATTAGCACCGAGGCTGGTGGTTCCGCCCAAAATCATCACTTCGCATGTTCAAGCCCTTAATTGTCCCGAAAATATTGATAAAATAGACACAAAAAGCTGCAGTGACTCAGCGGGACAGGCAGCGTCTCTGGAGAGAAGGAATGGGTGACGCTTCAGGTTGAGACCCTTCTTTAGACTCGTATTCATACTGTGTAATGCTGATTCAGTGTACAGTGAAAAGCTTTCTGTTGCGTGCTGTCCAGTCAACGGCAAGATAATACATGATCACAATCGAGCCATTGTCCACAGTGTACGGATACACGACACAGAACCGGACCCGGGAGGAAGTCCATGCACATGCAGGGAGGATGTGCAAACTCCACACAGACAGCATTTTCATTTTCCTTGCCTCAGTCATTGTTTCTCTATGAATCTCTCCAGATATCTAGAGGAAGGGAACACGGAGGGGGCAGAGGTTCACAAGCAAAGGATCGAGCAGCTACAGAGGGACAGGAGGAGAATCATGGAAGAAAACAACATGGTCTACCAGTCTCGCTTTTTTACGTAAGCAATGAATGGCTCGGTGGGACAGGCAGCGTCTCTGGAGAGAAGGAACAGGCGACGTTTCGGGCCGGGACCCTTCTTTAGACTGACTCTTCTGCAGTCTCGACCCGAAACGTCACCCATTCCTTCTCTCCAGAGATGCTGCCTGCCCTGCTGAGTTACTCCAGCATTTTGTGTGTGTGTGTGTGTCTACCTTCGATTTAAACCATCTTCTGCAATTCTTTCCTACACATAAACAGCTTGGCGATGGACAAAGTTTACTGTCCTGTTCAAGGCGGGGACTCTTTGCTGAAGTGTTACAATGCTGGTCAGAGACTAAAATGATTGATTAAAAAATACAGCATGCAAACAGACCCTTCGGCCCACCGAGTCCACGCGGGTGCCGATGACCTATTCCCACTAGTTGATGTTCATAAACTCTAGGTGCAGAATAAGGCCATTTGGCCCATCAAGTCTACTCGTCCATTCGATCATTTATCTTTTTCTCTCTCAACCCAATTCTATGTTACCCCATTTTCTCGTCCACTCCCTGCACTCCTGGCCAAATTTTACAGAAGCCAATTCACCTACAAACCTTGCACGTCTTTGGGATGTTTGAGGAAACCCACGCAGTGACAGGGAGTACGTGGGTGGCGGCACGGTGGAGCAGTGGTAGTGTTGCTGCCTTACAGCGCCAGAGACCCGGGTTCCATCCTGCCTACGGGGCTGTCTGTACCAGTTTCTACATTCACCCTCTGACTGCATTGGTTTCCGCCCACACTCCAAAGACGTACAGGTTTGTAGGGTAATTGGCTTTGTTAAGGGATTGGACAGGCTAGATGCAGGAAAAATATTCCCCATGTCGGGGGAATCCAGAACCTGGGGTCACAGTTTAATAATAAGAGGTAGGCCATTTAGGACTGAGATGAGGAAAATCGTTTTCACCCAGAAGAAACATAGAAACATAGGAAATAGGTGCAGGAGGAGGCCATGCGGCCCTTCGAGCCTGCACCGCCATTCATTGTGATCATGGCTGATCATCCCCAATCAATAACCCATGCCTGCCTTCTTCCCATATCCCTTGATTCCACTAGCCCCTAGAGCTCCATCTAACTCTCTCTTAAATTCATCCAGTGATTTGGCCTCCACTGCCCTCTGTGGCAGGGAATTCCACAAATTCACAACTCTCTGGGTGAAAAAGTTTGTTCTCACCTCAGTCTTAAATGGCCTCCTCTTTATTCTAAGACGGTGGCCCCTGGTTTCTGGACTCGCCCAACATTGGGAGCATTTTTCCTGCATCTAGCTTGTCGAATCCTTTTATAATTTGTAAGAGTTGTGAATCTGTGGAATTCTCTGTCACAGAAGGCAGTGGAGGCCAATTCACTGGATGTATTCAAGGGAGAGTTAAATATTGCTCTTAGGGCTAACAGAATCGAGGGATATGGGGAGAAAGCAGGAACGGGGTACCAATTTAGGATGATCAGCTATGATCATATTGAATGGTGCTGGCTCGAATGGCCTACCTATTTTCTATGTTTCCAAGATGCCGACCACGAAACGTTGCCCATCCATGTCCTTCAGTGACGCTCGCACAAGGAACTACACATAATGACACAGAGTGCTGGTTTAGTGTAGGTCAGCTGAGGCCTGACCTGCTGACTTAGTCCAGCATTTTGTGGTTCAGCATCTGCTGTTCCTTGTGTCTCTCTGAAATCAAAGCTGCGTTTCAAGGACATGTTTCTTGTTCTTGCATGGAACTCTGGAATTTAAACCGAAAAATAAAAAAAATCCTGCTGTTACAGCACCACGAGGATGCGTTGAGTTATTTTGTTTTAAACTATATTCACATCTTTGATTTTACCCTTGATGCCCCCGAGGAGAACACAGAGTCCTAATGCAGGTTCCCCTCTAAGCTTTACAGCATGAGGACTTGGAACTGTCTCACCAGCCCTTCATCACTGTTTTTGTTGTTGTGTGCTAACCAGTGCATGATTACAATCGATCCATTTACAGTGTATAGATACTTGATAAGGGAAGAACGTTCAGTGCAAGGTAAAGCCAGCAAAGCCCAATCAAGGATAGTCCGAGGGTCATCAATGGGGTAGATAGTAGTTCAGCACTGCTCTCTGGTTATAATAGGATGATTCAGTTGCCTGATAACAGCTGGGATGAAACTGTGCCCAGATCTCATCCCTGTATCTACCCAAATGTCTGTTAAATGTTTTGACAATACCTGCCTCAACTACCTCCTATTCTATTTGTAAAGAACCTTGCTCTGTCTTCCTTCCAGGAAAACCATCGATCCCAATGGGAAAGAATCATGGATGAGCAATGGAACTTATTGGGAGTTGAGGAAAGACCCTGGATTCTCAAAACTGGACAACCCGGTGCTGTGGTGAGGCCCCAGTTACACGTTGGGCCACACGTGGAAAGTTTCCCCCCCCCCTCCCCCTTCAATCCCCCCCTCCTCATCCCTCCCCTGAATCTGCTTCTCAGGTATACCTCATGGTAGGTGCCTTAACTTTTCTACAAGAGAGCACACTGTTTCAGCAAGCTTCCATCCGAAGCAAGGTGTACATGCTGCTAATGGATCATTCTCTCTCACTCCCGCACACGGGGTGTGGGTCTCTGATTAACTCAAAAGTGCATTATTTAGAACTACACTATTACTAAACCTTTCCATGTCACCCGAATTAAATATAACGCACGGCACACCTTTTCTCCACGGACACCTTGACGTTTAAAAAAAAAAAATCACACATCATGGGAAAGAAAACGTCATCAAGCAGCTTGTTTCATGAAGTATTTTAGTTTATAAAAAAAAAAAATCTAAGCTTGTTTATTTTGAAAAAAAAGCAGATGAGTTATTTTCAGATGTGTATTATCTTGTCTTTTGATTTACTTCACTGCAGTTGAAGGTCTGACTGCTGATGCAATAGTTTGTTGCAATATAATTTATAGTTGGTACCCACATGTCTTTGGGTACGACCAAAGATCTTATAGCGGAGCTATAGGATCTTTGGGTACGACCTCCTTTGCTGCAGAGGGTGGTGCTGTCTGAGGCACATATTTCACCATCTGCGGGGTGTTGGGTCGTGGGAAGAAAGTCCCTGAAGCGAATTTTCTCTGTCTCTGCGATTTCTTGCACTTGATCGCCCAGCTGAATGTTTGGGATGTTGTAATTCAGCTAACCCCTTCTGCAGTAGAGGAATTATGCAGGCAGGATTGAAGCAAATAGTTAGCAAATGTTAAAAAAAAAGAAAAAAAGAAAAAGAAGCATCTCAATGAGACGTGTTTTGGCACTGGACCTGCCGGCGATCGTTTTTTCACATCAGAAGAATTGTTCTTTTGCACAGATAGACACAAAAAGCTGGAGTAGCTCAGCGGGACGGGCAGCATCTCTGGAGAGATGGAACGGGAGACCCTTCTTCAGGCTGGTTAGGGTAAAAGCCCTGTCCCACGGTACGAGTTCATTCCAAGAGTTCTCCCGAGTTTGCCGCGACTCGAACTCGGAGATTTTCGGTAATGGCCACTGGTCGGTACACTGGGCTCTCGTGGACATTTTTCATCATGTTGAAAAATCTTCACGAGTCTTCCCGTGCTTACCTGCCGTTGTTAGCGAGTCTTCCCGAGTACCTGCCCTTAGCGCTAAGAGACGTCCCCGAGCTCCACCACCCTCTGATGCAGAGAATTCCACAGTCTCCCAACTCTCTGTGTGAAAAGGTGTTTCCTCATCTCTGTTCTAAATGGCTTACCCCTTATTCTTAAACTGTGGCCCTTGGATCTGGACGCCCCCAACATCGGGAACATGTTTCCTGCCTCTAGCGTGTCCGAACCCTTAATAATCTTATATGTTTCAATAAGATACCCTCTCATCCTTCTAAACTCCAGAGTATACAAGCCCAGCCGCTCCATTCTCTCAGCATATGACAGTCCCGCCATCCCGGGAATTAACCTTGTAAACCTGTGCTGCACTCCCACAATAGCAAGAATGTCCTTCCTCAAATTAGGGGACCAAAACTGCACACAATACTCCAGGCCGCTCGAATTGTGGTCACCATTTTATTAGAGACAACATGCAGGGCAAATATCGTGCAATGACAGGCTGTAGATTCTCTTCTTGGTAAAACTACCCTCCTGATGGTGGGTGATGCAGCCTCCTGTGTAACAAACACAGTTCATTAACCCTTTCAATGCTTAGTGTCTTGAACCCTCTGTGCATAAGCACCAGAAAGTCTACACGGAGCTTGCTGATGGTGATGCTGACAAACCTCTTTCACCTTCAATTCACGAATTGCAGTGAATGAAGATAACTTTCTCCCAATTTGAAAAAAGGGCCCTGGAACGTGATCAGTAGGTGATTGTGGGTCAAACCAGCGTGTTGTAAAGATGAATCGAGAGAATAGATATAACTGCACATTTGCAGCACTTTTCAAGAGCAGCTGAATCTGGGCTACTCCTAGGCTGAGGTACTGAGCTGGTGATTGTGTGTCTGAGCTGGTGATCGTGTGTGTCTCCAAGCTGATGATCCAAGATGGCATAAAGGTACAGAGGAAGAAAAATGAAGGGAAAAATGAAATAAACATTGGGTGTGGGCTTGGGGCTTCCATCTGATTCTGGTGAAGCCCCCCTTTCCCTTGCACTGATTCAGGTACTACTTTTAACACCTTGGCCATTTGGAACTGCTACTGTGGATGCCAATGTAATTTGGTGGCTTCAATGCTACCTGATCTGCAGCCATTCATATTCTCTTCGCCACCCCATCTCATAGAAACATAGAAAATTTGTGCAAGGAGTAGGCCATTTGGCCCTTCGAGCCAGCACTGCCATTCAATATGATCATGGCTGATTATTCAAAATCAGTACCCTGTTCCTGCTTTCTCCCCATATCCCTTGATTCCGTTAGCCCGAAGAGCTAAATCTCAAGCCCCGTGGATGTGTAAAGCTGGTATTTATACCCCCATGAAGTGTTCTCTGCAGGCAGACAACAGACAGTGTCCGAATTCTGTGACCTTGAGCTCCTGTGTGCTATATCAAGGTACAGACCATTGACCCTTCTATCGCTGTTTATTGTTTGTTTCTGTGATATTTTGAGACACTGGCCATTTGACCTAGAGTAGGATTTATTTTGGGACCGTCAAAATCAAAACTGTGCTGAGTGGATCCTGAGAGATGACCAGATTGGAAAACGAAGTCTCCACGTTTGAGGTCGATTTAGAGAATTTTAGTGAAATACAGAATGTTCTGTTTTTAATGCAGTCTCTGGTTTTAGGACAGAATCCTCTGTGCTCGTTCTAATCTGAGAATATATACTAAACCAGATCTTTCAGATATAGATTTGTATCAATAAAATCCACTTGATTTCATCCTCCTTGGAGTACCAAGTTATTCTTGTATGTGTAGGGGTGTTGCCTTACAGCGCCAGAGACCCGGGTTCAATCCTGACTGTGGGTGCTGTCTGTACGGAGTTTGTATGTTCTCTCTGTGACTGTGTGGGTTTTCTCCGGGATCTCCGGTTTCGTCCGACACTCCAAAGACGTACAGTGTTCGTGGGACGACAGATGGCACAATGGGCTAAGTGTTCGGCTGGCAACCGGAAGGTAGCCGGTTCGAATCCCGCTTGGAGTGCATACTGTCGTTGTGTCCTTGGGCAAGACACTTCACCCACCTTTGCCTGTGTGTTAATGTGTGTGAATGTGTGTGAGTGATTGGTGGTGGTCGGAGGGGCCGTAGGCGCAGGTTGGCAGCCACGCTTCCGTCAGTCTGCCCCAGGGCAGCTGTGGCTACAGAAGTAGCTTACCACCACCGAGTGTGACTGAGGAGTGAATGAATAATGCGATGTAAAGCGCCTTGAGTATTAGAAAGGCGCTATATAAATCCCATCCATTAGTGTTCAAGAAGGAACTGCAGATGCTGGAAAATCGAAGGTAGACAAAATTGCTGGAGAAACTCAGCGGGTGCGGCAGCATCTATGGAGCGAAGGAAATAGGCAACGTTCGGGCCGAAACGTTGCCTATTTCCTTCGCTCCATAGATGCTGCCGCACCCGCTGAGTTTTCCAGCAATTTTGTCTACCAAAGACACGTACAGGTTTGGAGATTAATTAGTTTTGGTAAAATTGTGAAATTGCCCGGAGCGTGTGCAGGAGAGTGCTAGTGTCCAGGGATCGCTGGTCGGTGCAGACTCAGTGGGCCGAAGGGCCTGTATCCGTGCTGTATCTCTAAACTAAAGGTACGTCTGAGCTCCCCCCTTTCTAATGGTCTCAATCCAATCGTGAAAGCATCACTACCCATTGATTAAAAGTTAAGTTGTTCCTGGGAATTTTTAAGCGTTGACTTGGGCTAGTTTTCCTTTTCCCAATAAGTATCATTGACTGGGGATTCAATTGGGAAATAATGGAAAGTTTTTTTGTTTCAAGTCGACTTTTTTTTTTCTTTCTTTTCCATTGAGCCGATTTACAATCTCTATAGTTCTGTAATCTTGTCAACTGGCCTTGCCTTCCTTGGAGATAAAGATTACATTTGCTGCAATCTCCAAGTGACTATGACGATCTTGAGATATCCGAGTTTAATCTGTATCCCATCCATTGCACAGTTAATTGACTAGGGGGCGGTTCAAAGTGAAGGATGATGTTGCTACCATTTACTCTTGACTTCTTTTAAAATCACAGTCAAAAGAAAGTTTTGTTTTTCAACAAATTGGAGCTTTTAATTGGAGATTTCTGTTTTGACAAATCCTTCATGATTTTACCTGATATCCAGGTGAGTGATGTATCAGTGCCCACAACCACCATGTATCCTCTCTGAGTAAATCTTGTGTGTTGGTTAACAAGGGAATGGACATTGGGTTTGCAGTTCACATTTATTGTCACATGAACCAGTTGGTACAGTGATATTTGAGTTACCACACAGCTATACGAATAAAAAGAACACAATACCCGATAGAGTTTAACATAAACATCCACCCCACAACGGAATCAACGTTACTGTGATGGGAGGCAATACATTTCAGTCATCTTCCTCTTTAGAATGTAAAATTCCACATGGAGCAGATTTTACTTTGGAGGTTATTCGATGCTACTCTCTGAGGGAAGGCGAGAGGATTTGACCAGTGAAGGGGCGTTAGTCAACGACCATTGTTTCCGTGCCTTGCTCAATCCAGTTGCTCCAGTGTTGGTAATTTCTTCACTGTTAAACGTGGGGAGTGTGGAAGTTAATTTGCTGGTTGCTTCCCCCCCCCCCCCCTCCAGTAATCTGCGGAGTTGACACTGTCCCAAGATCACTCTGCCACTTCAGGAGAATAAGGACTAAGTAATTAGACGCCTCCATGGAATTCCATTAGGACTTCCTCATCCTACTCCCACCCCTCTAGGAGAGAAACGTCAAATCCTGCAATGTCTCTTGCAGCTTAAAACCTTCAGCACATTTTTACTATTAAAACTATTCACTATTCCAGCAGGACTGGAGTCTCAAGTGTATCATTGCATTCTTTCTGCAGTACGTGCAGTAAAACAGTCATTGTCCCATTGGGTTGGGAGTGAGGGAGTTGGTGGATATAAAGCAGCTTCTATCCAGGGCGGCACGGTAGAGTTGCTGCTTCACAGCGTCAGAGACCCGGGTCCGATCATGACCACGGGTGCTGTCTGTACCTTCCTACACACTCCATATCAATAGGTTCCCCACATCACTGTGTCAATGTGAGTTTACCGTTCGGGCACCCTATTCACACTGCAACACAGGTTGCCTGCATCTCCGTCCAAGTGACAATCCACTGCCCACTTTAGATGTGTGTGTGTGGTACCTGCGTTTTGTTTTGTTCAGGGATACAGCACGGAAGCAGGCCCTACGGCCCACCGAATCCGCACCGACCAGTGATCCCCGCACACTAACACTATCCTACACACGCGAGGGACAATTTACACTCATACCAAGCCAATTAACCTACAAACCTGTACGTCTTTCGAGTGTGGGAGGATACCCACGCGGTCACGGGGAGAACGTACAAACTCCGCACAGACAGCGCCCGTAGTTGGGTTCGAACCTGTCACTCTGGCGCTGCAAGCGCTGTAAGGCAGCAACTCTACCGTTGAGCCACTGTGCCGCCCGTAACCTTGGGTCTGGCACTGGTTCCTAATGTGTTGAGTTTGGACAAAACTGAATTGACTCCGGTACAAGCAACTCGTGGACATCACCTCCAATATTGCGGCAAGTCTGGAGCTGATGGTTTAAAAACATGTCAACCTGTCTCAATGACGAATTTTAGAAAGGTTTTGGTATTGTTTTAGGAACATGACTGTAGATCTTGTGTCATCAGGACCGCTCTGTCATGTCAACATCAAATCAAACCTCCATTCAAGCACTGAATGATAAGATGTTTAAAGATTTGTTCTTAAAGAATGTTTATTATTTTATTAAATATATAATTGTGTCAAACATCCGAGCCCTTGGAGTCTTCGTTTTTTCACTTCACCTTCTAGGTGAGAGGAGCTAGCTGTGTGTATGTAAATCTCTGATTTGGTGAATCTCTGGAACTCTCTGCCACAGAGGGTAGTCGAGGCCAGTTCATTGGCTATATTTAAGAGGGAGTTAGATGTGGCCCTTGTGGCTAAGGGGATCAGAGGGTATGGAGAGAAGGCAGGTACGGGATACTGAGTTGGATGATCAGCCATGATCATATTGAATGGCGGTGCAGGCTCGAAGGGCCGAATGGCCTACTCCTGCACCTAATTTCTATGTTTCTATGTTTCTATGTACAGAGAGTTTGAAACATGGAAAATAGGTGCAAGAGCTGGCTATTCGGCCCTTCGAGCCAGCACCGCCATTCAATATGATCATGGCTGATCATCCAGAATCAGTACCCCATTCCTGCTTTCCCCCCATATCCCTTGATTCCGTTAGCCCTTAGAGCAAGAGTTCCCAACCCGGGGTAAATTTACGCCCAGGGGGTAAACTTCATCTACCCAGGGGGTAAATTTGTTGATTCTGGATTTGTACATATTTGTTCTCATTGACTGACTGTGTTTGGTTCTGGTATATTCATTAGTTGTTCAGAAATAAATGAAAAGAACATTGTTGTGTGCTATTAAAGTTGCCTGGGGGTAAACGGGACGGAAAAGGTTGGGAACCCCCTGCATTAGAGCTAACTTCTCTTCCTCGTTCAATATCTGTATCTCATGAACATCACATCCCTGGAGCTTTGGTCTCTCTGCATTTTATACGCTGTTATGACAGAGGAAGACACCAATAACGTGTAGAAACAGGGAATTGCAGACGCTCCTTTACAACAAAAAAAAAGCACAAAGTGCTGGATGAGGTCGGGATCATCGCTGGAGATCATGGATATAGAAACATAGAAGATAGGTGCAGGAGGAGGCCATTCGGCCCTTCGAGCCAGAACCGCCATTCATTGCGATCATGGCTGATCGTCCCCAATCAATAACCCGTGCCTGCCTTCTCCCCATATCCCTTGATTCCACTAGCCCCTAGAGCTCTATCTAACTCTCTCTTAAATCCATCCAGTGATTTGGCCTCCACTGCCCTCTGTGGCAGAGAATTCCACAAATTCACAACTCTGGGTGGAAAAGTTCTTAAATGGCCTTCCCTTTATTCTAAGAGGGATATGTGACAGTTCCCAACCCGAAACGTCGCCTATCCATGTTTTCCAGAAATGCTGCCTGACCTGCTGAGTTACTCCAGCACTTTCTGTCTTTTTTTCCCTGTAAATCAGCATCTACAGTTCTTAGTGTCGATCAGATGAGGTAGATGGTCTATATGGTGCACCCGCTGAGTTTCCCCAGCTATTTTGTGTACCTTCTGAGGTAGATGGTCTACACTGCATCCTACCACTTTCTGCCTTACTTAGGTTAACCAGTAGATGGCACTGCATGCCAGGGCAGAGCTCATTGAGCCCAAAATTCAAGAGGTGTGACATGCAGAATTTGTGCTTGTGATATATTCTCAGTCAAACATTAACGGCTTGATTCTGTAATCGGCCACATTCCCCACATTATATTTGTTCATTCACACTTCATTAGCTGTAAAGTTTTTCAAGGCAATTTGAACTTGTGAAAGGAAAAATGGAAATGCTGGAGATAAAAGGATGGGCGATGTTTTGGTTCGGGAGCGTTCTTCAGCACTTTGCGTTTACCTTTGGTATAAATCAGCATCTGCAGCTCTTTAATTCTACCCCTTATTCTCAAGCCACACTTCCACGTTCTAGATGTCCCCTTTGAGGTCATGTAATACGAGCAGAATCAGGCCATTCGGCCCATCAGGTCTACTCCGCCATCCAATCATGTCTGATCTATCTCTTCCTCCTAACCCCATTCTCCTACCTTCTCCCCATAACCCCCGTCATCCATACTAATCGAGAATCTATCTATAGGTACACAAAGATGCTGGAGAAACTCAGCGGGTGCAGCAGCATCTATGGAGCGAAGGAGATAGGCAATGTTTCGGGCCGAAACCCTTCTTCAGTCTGAAGAAGGGTTTCAGCCCGAAACATTGCCTATCTCCTTCGCTCCATAGATGCTGCTGCACCCGCTGAGTTTCTCCAGCTTTTTTGTGTACCTTCGATTTTCCAGCATCTGAAGTTCCTTCTTAAACACGAGAATCTATCTATCTCTGCCTTAAAAAAAAAATATCCAGACGGCCTCCACAGCCTTCTGCGGCAAAGATTCGCCACCCTCTGACTAAAGAAATTCCTTCTCATCTCTTTCCTCAAGGAGCGTCCTTTAATTCTGAGGCTATGACCTCTGGTCCTAGACTCTCCCACTAGTGGAAACATTCTCTCCGCATCCACTCTATCCAAGCCTTTCACTTTCACAGCCCCGTGGCCACTGTTATTCCTGTTGGTGTCTGTGGCCTTCGCCCTGCTGCCCCAGCAAACGGCAGCGAAGAAGTTGGCACTGACTACTGATAGGTAGAACATCTGCATGAATTGAATCAATGTTGCGTATAATTTTATGGACTAGCACACATTAACGACCTTTAAAGACTCTACTTTTGTAAATATGGTGTGCACTGAACCACCAGACTGATTCCTGGGATGTCAGGACTTTCATATGAAGAAAGACTGGATAGACTCGGCTTGTACTCGCTAGAATTTAGAAGATTGAGGGGGGATCTTATAGAAACTTACAAAACTCTTAAGGGGTTGGACAGGCTAGATGCAGGAAGATTGTTCCCGATGTTGGGGAAGTCCTGAACAAGGGGTCACACAGTTTAAGGATAAGGGGGAAATCTTTTAGGACCAAAATGTTACCTATTTCCTTCGCTCCATAGATGCTGCCTCACCGGCTGAGTTTCTCCAGCATTTTTGTCTACCTTCGATTTTCCAGCATCTGCAGTTCTTTCTTGAACAATGTGTCAGGGGTTATGTGGAGAAGGCAGGAGAATGGAGTTGAGGGAAAAGATAGATCAGTCATGATTGAATGTCGGAATAGACTTGATGGGCCGAATGGCCTAATTCTGCTCCTATAACACATGAACTTGAATTGTCTACAAAGTACAAGCAAATTAGCCACAGAACTTGACAGTGTTACATTCGTGGCTACATAGAAACTAGGTGCAGGAGGCCATTCAGCCCTTCAAGCCAGCACCGCCATTCATTGTGATCATGGCTGATCGTCTCCTATCAATAACCCGTGCCTGCCTTCTCCCCATATCCCTCGACTCCACTAGCCCCTAGAGCTCTATCTAACTCTCTCTTAAATGCATCCAGTGACTTGGCCTCCACTGCCCTCTGTGGCAGGGAATTCTATAAATTCACAACTCTCTGGGTGATAAAGTTTCTTCTCACCTCAGTCTTAAATGACCTCCCCTTTATTCTAAGACTGTGGCCCCTGGTTCTGGACTCGCCCAACATTGGCAACATTTTTCCTGCATCTAGCTTGCCCAGTCCTTTTATAATTTTATATGTTTCTATAAGATCCCTCCTCATCCTTCTAAACTCCAGTGAATGCAAGCCTAGTCTTTTCAATCTTTCCTCATATGACAGTCCCGCCATCCCAGGGATCAATCTCGTGAACCTACGCTGCACTGCCTAAATCACAAAGGATGTCCTTCCTCAAATTAGGAGACCAAAACTGTACACAATACTCCAGATGTGGTCTCACCAGAGCCCTATACAACTGCATTTCAAAAGTGCTTCATAAATGTGCTTTGAGATGGCCTTAGATTAAGAAAAAGTGGAATATTAATGAGTCTTTTTGATTTAAAAACAACTTCCAGCAAAAGATTTATTTTTTCTTTTTTTTATTAAAAAATGAAATAGCTACAGCCATTGGGCATTTGAGGTACATTTATTCAATATATACTACAGTAACCTGTACAAAACCAGTAATGTACACCAAGGATTTTTGAATAAATTAATTAGTCGAATAAACCTACCAAATAATGGAAGAAAGATCTCATATTTAAACACTGACACAGGAGGAGCAATTTTTTTTTAATATAACTTATTGTGCACCTTAATATTTTTTAAGTCACATTTGTATTCAGTAACAAGGTTGGTAGGTCGCAAAGCCTTTACATTTTCCATCTTCGAAGCCATTTACAACTGGTCCCAAAATAATTACATAAAACATATTTACATGCAACCTCCACATACGATCTTTGTGCAGTTATAGAACAGCTGTCTCCTTCTCCAAATGGGACACAAAAATGCTGGGAATAACTCAGCAGGACAGGCAGCATCTCTGGAGAGAAGGAATGGGTGACGTTTCAGATCGAGACCCTTCTCCCTGTCTCAGTTGCTAATTATACCACTTGGAGCCATGCCGAATATCCTTGCGTTGATAGCTGGTAGCTAACTCATGGTTACAGCTTTAGAATTGCTCAGGGCACCTTCTAACTGGGGGTAGGAGGTCATTAAACATTGAAAGGTATAGTGGGTGTAGAGAGAATGTTTCCACTGGTGGGAGTGTCTAGGACCAGAGGTCACAGCCTCAGAATTAAAGGGTTCTCTTTTGGAAAGGAGGTGAGGAGGTACTTTTTTAGTCAGAGGATAGTTAATCTGTGGAACTCATTGCCACAGAGGGCTGTGGAGGCCAAGCCAGTGGATATTTTTAAGGCAGAGATAGACAAATTCTTGATTAGAACGGGTGGCATGGGAGAGACTGTGGGACTGAGTTTGGTGGACTGGGTCGAAGGGAACAAGGGGACAGAGAAAAAGTCCAGATGGATTTGGGTGGTATCCACTCTTATTCCTTACAGAGTTTAGAAGAATGAGGGGGGATCTCATTGAAACCTACCAAATGGTGGAAGGCCTGGATAGCGTGGATGTGGGAAGGATGTTTCCACCAGTGGGTGAGTCTAGGACTAGAGGGCACAACTCCAGAATCAAAGGACATACCTTTAGAATGGAGATGAGGAGGTTTTTCTTTAACCAGAGGGAGGTGAATCTGAGGAATTCTTTGCCACAGACGGCTGTAGAGGCCAAGTTACTGGGTATTTTCAAAGCAGAGATTGATAGGTTCTTGATATAGTACGGGCATCAAAGGTTATGGGGAGAATGCAGGAGAACGGGGTTGAGAGGGAAAAATAGACCAGCAATGATCGGATGGCAGAGCGGACTCGATGGGCTGAATGGCCTGATTCTCCTATGTCTCGTAGTATTACGGGGTCAGTATGTGGTAGGGATGCAGACTTCCAGCAAAGACAAATATTACCAGCACAGCTGTTTCTTTTTTTTTTCCGGAGTTTTTGATGAGAAATAAAAGAATCTTTTGTTGAAAAAAAAAAATCAAAAAAAATCAAAGCCTGTTCTACTTCCAGCCTCACTGACAACAGCATCACAGCCCCTGTTTTGTGCGTTCCTCTCTCACCAAGAGGGGAGGGGTCCCTGCTATTGTGATGAAGTTGCCAGCAATGGACTTGCCACTTTCCCTGGCAACCTGATAAAAAATAACACTGAATTAGAAAAACACATTCTTAAAGTAAAACGATACATCTTTAAACACAGTAAATATATACGCATATTAAAAGCATACTTCATCTCTGCACTCTGCAACCATCAGACTCCTCAAATGATCTACAAGTGTATCTTATTTCATGATCTTTTTCTCCTCTGTATTCTATTGCAGTTGTAAGATACATTGTCCAGTATCCTACATGACAGGGAGATATACCGGACATGAAGTTTCACCAGTGAATGGTAACATTGTGTCTGAATGTAATGTTTTAATTTCCTTGCAACACCCCTGTATATCACATTAACGAGAGAACCGCCTTCAATATAAACACTTCATGCAGCACAGCCTCAACATTCTGTAGTTAGATCTTTTTGTATCAGAGGGCAGTTTTAAAACCCATTCATTCCACAAAGCTTTCTCTCTCACACACGTTCATGCTCCCTCTCTCCTCTCTCTCTCCCTCTCACGCACTCTCACTCACATGCACTCTTCCCCTGGTCCCTCTCACTCACACACACACACTCTCACACCCACTCTCTCTCTCTCTCTCTCTCATGCACTCTCCCCTTCACTCTTTCTCTCTCACACACACACACTCACTCTCTCTCACACACACTCACTCTCTCACACACACACACACTCACTCTCTCTCACACACACTCACACTCACTCTCTCTCTCACACACACTCACACACACACACTCACTCTCTCTCACACACACACACACACACTCACACTCACACTCACTCTCTCACTCTCTCTCACACACTCACTCTCTCTCTCACACACACACACACACTCACTCTCTCACTCACACTCAATCTCACACACACACTCACCCACACTCATACCCTCTCCTCCCCCCCCCCCTCTCTCAGGACAACTTGAGTGTAAGGTGATGGATATTAAAGGGGCATTGCCCACTGCCTGCGCTGGTGTTGAGGGGCGTGAGACAGTGTTGGCCAGTCTCAGGAGTTGGTAGCAGAGTGAGTTTGCAGCACACACACACATATCACTGGTCAGGGTCTCGCCCGCCGCTGCCCGGGGAGTGACTCAGTTGGCGTAGAAACTGTAGTAGCCGGTATCGCTGCCGTTTTCCTTCTCGCTGCTCTGGTTGGGGGGCGAGTTCTCGGTGCTGGAGGTGTAGGGAGACACCTTCCTCCGTTTACACTCCACCTCGTACAGTCCCGAGTCGGAGGAGTCTGCGGACTTTACAGAGGGGGGCTCGAGCCAGGAGGAGTCCTCCGCTTCCTTGCTTTTGTCCTCCAGGCTGGGCAGCGCTGGCCTGGCATCGCCAACCGGTCTGTACCAGGTCAGAGCTGAACCAGGCTTGCCGTGGTGGTACTGGCCGGCTGTCCCCCTGGCACCCCAGGTGTTACCCGAACTGAATGGATGATCCTGGTAGTAACCAAGGGCATGGGGACTTGCTTGGAGAGGGAACCCCTTCATGCTGTAAGTCATAAACGCGTTCCCCGAGTAGTCGGGATCGTACGTGCTGAAATCTAGCCGGTTGGCGGTGGACTGCTGGACTGGGGACATGAACCAGCGGTGAGGGTTTGTGATGTCCTCCCTGTGCTTGGACGTGTGGGACATAGTCCGTTCTCCATTGTAGTACCTGCCCTGGGGCAGGGCATTCATATACTGGTCGTGAAGGAAAGGCTGGTAGCGAGGGCCAGGCACTAACTGCTGGCAGTTCTGCTGGTCGGGCGGAGAGGGAGTCAGGCGATCTCCTTCCGAAGTGGTGTACATTCTGGAAACAAACACACACCATTGCAGGGAGGGTTAAACTTCTGAGGCAGAAACGTCACTCCTGAGGCAGTCAATAGACAATAGACAAGTAAGTAAGTTTATTGGCCAAGTATTCACATACAAGGAATTTGCCCACAAGTAACAACATGACACACAGTGACAGTTACGAATGACTCAGAAAACACTAAACATTAATAATAATAAAACATTAATGATAAAACACCATTGATCAGGCATGTGTACCAACAAAATACCAGATCAAAGGGAGGCTACAGATTTTTGGCTGTTGAGTAGACAATAGACGATAGGTGCAGCAGTAGGCCATTTGGCCCTTCGAGCCAGCACCGACCGCCATTCAATGTGATCATGGCTGATCATCCCCAATCAGTACCCCGTTCCTGCCTTCTCCCCATATCCCCTGACTCCGCTATTTTTAAGAGCCCTATCTAGCTCTCTCTTGAAAGCATCCAGAGAACCTGCCTCCACCGCCCTCTGAGGCAGAGAATTCCACAGACTGAGCGGGAAGGAACTGCCAAAGATACAGTGGCTTGCAAAAGTATTCATACCCCTTGAACTTTTCCACATTTTGTCACGTTACAACCACAAACGTAAATGTATTTTATTGGGATTTTATGTGATAGACCAACACAAAGTGGCGCATAATTGTGAAGTGGAAGGAAAATGATACATGGTTTTCATTTTTTTTTACAAATAAAAAACTGAAAAGTGTGGCGTGCAAAAGTATTCAGCCCCCTTTACTCCGACACCCCTAAATACAATCCAGTGCAACCAATTGCCTTCAGAAGTCACCTAATTAATAAATAGAGTCCACTTGTGTGTAATCTAATCTCAGTATAAATACAGCTGTTCTGTGAAGGCCTCAGAGGTTTGTTAGAGAACATTAGTGAACAAACAGCATCATGAAGCCCAAGGAACACACCAGACAGGTCAGGGATCAATTTGTGGAGAAGTTTAAAGCAGGGTTAGGTTATAAAAATATATCCCAAGCTTTGAACATCTCACGGAGCACTGTTCAATCCATCATCCGAAAATGGAAAGAGTATGGCACAACTGCAATCCTACCAAGACATGGCCGTCCACCTAAACTGACAGGCCGGGCAAGGAGAGCATTGATCAGAGAAGCAGCCAAGAGGCCCATGGTAACTCTGGAGGAGCTGCAGAGATCCACAGCTCAGGTGGGAGAATCTGTCCACAGGACAACTATTAGTCGTGCACTCCACAAATCGGGCCTTTATGGAAGAGTGGCAAGAAGAAAGCCATTGTTGAAAAAAAGCCATAAGAAGTCCCGTTTGCAGTTTGCCACAAGCCATGTGGGGGACACAGCAAACATGTGGAGGAAGGTGCTCTGGTCAGATGAGACCAAAATTGAAGTTTTTGGCCTAAATGCAAAACGCTATGTGTGGCGGAAAACTAACACTGCACATCACCCTGAACACACCATCCCCACTGTGAAACATGGTGGTGGCAGCATCATGCTGTGGGGATGCTTTTCTTCAGCAGGGACA
Source organism: Amblyraja radiata (assembly GCF_010909765.2). NCBI lineage: Eukaryota > Metazoa > Chordata > Chondrichthyes > Rajiformes > Rajidae > Amblyraja > Amblyraja radiata. The sequence continues at coordinate 8,113,873 of NC_045971.1, read as the reverse complement.
GGGAAGCTGGTCAGAGTTGATGGGAAGATGAATGGAGCCAAATACAGGGCAATCTTGGAAGAAAATCTGTTAGAGTCTGCAAAAGACTTGAGACTGGGGCGGAGGTTCACCTTCCAGCAGGACAACGACCCTAAACATACAGCCAGAGCTACAATGGAATGGTTTAGATCAAAGCATATTCATGTGTTAGAATGGCCCAGTCAAAGTCCAGACCTAAATGCAATTGAGAAGCTCTGGCAAGACTTGAAAATTGTTGTTCACAGACGCTCTCCATCCAATCTGACTGAGTTTGAGCTATTTTGCAAAGAAGAATGGGCAATAATTTCAGTCTCTAGATGTGCAAAGCTGGTAGAGACATACCCCAAAAGACTTACAGCTGTAATTGCAGCAAAAGGTGGTTCTACAAAGTATTGACTCAGGGGGGCTGAATACTTTTGCACGCCACACTTTTCAGTTTTTTATTTGTAAAAAAATTTGAAAACCATGTATCGTTTTCCTTCCACTTCACAATTATGCGCCACTTTGTGTTGGTCTATCACATAAAATCCCAATAAAATACATTTACGTTTGTGGTTGTAACGTGACAAAATGTGGAAAAGTTCAAGGGGTATGAAAACCTTTGCAAGCCACTGTAGATTGAAAAGTGCTGGAGTAATCTGGCGGGTCAGGCGACATCTCTGGAGGAGAAGGCTGGCTGACATTTCGGATCGAGACCTTTCTCCAGACTGAAAGAAGTGTTCTGACACAAAACGTCACCCATCCTTTTTCTCCAGAGATGTTGCCTGACCCGCTGAGTTACTCCAGCATTTTGTGTCTATCTCATGCTTTACAGTTAATATTCCTTGCTGCAGTTTAGAGATTCAGCATGGAAGCTGGCCCTTCAGCCCACCGAGTCTATGCCAGCCCTCCATTACCCTATATTTTCCCATTTTCACATCCACTTCCTACACACTAGGGACAATTTTACAGAGGCCCAATCAACAACAAACATCTTTGGGATCTTGTAGGAAAACAGAGCACCTGGAGGAAACCCACGCGGTCACAGGGAGAACGTACAAACTCCACAAGTACAGCACCCGTAGTCAGGATCGAACCTGGATCTCTGGCCCACCGAGTCCGCACCGAACACCCCCCGCATATTAACACAAGCCTACCCACACTAGGGACAATTCACACTTATAGCAAGTATAAAAACACAAGCCAATCAACCTAGAAACATAGAAAATAAGTACAGGAGTAGGCCATTTAAGCCAGCACCACTATTCAATATGATCATGGCTGATTATCCAAAATCAGTACCCCGTTCCTGCTTTCTCCCCGTATCCCTCGATTCCATTAGCCCCAAGAGCTAAATCTAAATCTCTCTTGAAAACATCCAGTGAATCTGCCTCCACTGCCTTCTGTGAAGATTTCACTCCTTTTATAATAAACTTTAGGGAGTAAAAGCCGAGTTGATCCAATTCCTCTCACGTATTCCCACTATCCCGGGGATCAGGCTGGGTGTCTGGAACCCCAAGCTGGCCATGTTGGAAGCAGATAAATTGGGGTTAAGAAAAAGTCACAATAACGTGCGTGGAAAATAATTTAAATAATCCACGGCCTGTGTAGGCTTTCTGTCCTGGGCCTCCTCCAGTGTCAGAGTGAGGCCCAGCGCAAATTGGAGGAACAGCACCTCATATTTAGCTTGGGTAGTTTTCACCCCAGCGGTATGAACATTGACTTCTCTAACTTCAAAGAGCCCATGCTTTCTCTCTCCCTCCCGGAGGTTGCAGGTGGTTGCCGGAGGTTGCAGGTAGTGGAAGCAGGTAGGGAGACTGACAAAAATCTCCGGGAACCGCACGGAAACCTTGGGTGGGGCGCAAAGTCTCCAGAGGTTTCCGTTCAGGTTTCCTAAGTGGGACAGGGGCATAACTGTCTCTGACTACATTCTATCTTTGTCCCGTCCCCCTCCCCTGACACCAGTCTGAAAGAGGGTCTGGACCCGAAACGTCGCCCATTCCTTCTCTCCAGAGATGCTGCCTCACCCGCTGAGTTACTCCACCATTTTGTGTCTATCTTGCATCATTAAATATACTTACGAGTCAAAATTGTCTCTGAAGCCCTTTGCAAAAGGGTTGTGGTCTATTTTAAGTTGGGTGATCTGAAAAAGAAAGCATTCCAACATGGTTAACCAGAGGTAGAAATCCCCCCCAAAACTACTCACAAATTGGTATAACATGTAAAAGGAACTGCAGGTGCAGGTTTATACCAAAGATAGACACAAAATGCTGGAGCAACTCTGGATGCTGCAGCATCTCTGGAGAAAATAAATAGGTCAGTCTGAAGAAGACTGGCCCCTGGTTCTGGACTCCCCCAACATCGGGAACAAAGAATTAAAAAAAATCCAGAACCAGGGGCCACAGTCTTAGAATAAAGGGGAGGTCATTTAAGACTGAGGTGAGAAAAAAGCATTTTCACCCAGAGAGTTGTGAATTTATGGAATTCCCTGCCACAGAGGGCTGGGGAGGCCAAGTCACTGGGTGAATTTAAGAGAGTTCTAGGGGCTAGTGGAATCAAGGGATATGGGGAAAAGGCAGGCACGGGTTATTGATAGGGGACGATCAGCCATGATCACAATGAATGGCGGTGCTGGCTCGAAGGGCCGAATGGCCTCCTCCTGTACCTATTTTCTCTGTTTCTATGTTTCTAAGGGTCCAGACCTGGAACGTCACCTATCCAATTTTTCTCCAGAGATGCTGCCTGACCCGCTGAGTTACTCCAGTTATGCTTAAATGGCCTACTCCTGCACTTACCCAGTGTAAAGCAGAATCTGCTTTTCCTTTCCACTCAAGAGCTCGCCACCCCGGTAAACCCTATCTGCTCTGTTTAGGTCTAATTCTCAGTTTGGGTCGGCGAGGATAAACCAACTCCTCATGCATCACTAAAATCAAGGAATGTCCTGCAGTGTAGGGAAGGATTCCTCTCCAGACATGGCTGCAGGGACAATCGCAAGCATAGTCGTGCCTACTGTGTTCTGTTGTGCTGAAGCAAAGCAAGAATTTCATTGTCGTATCAGGAACACATGACAATAAACTCTCTTGAATCTTGAATCTTCCATCAGGGTGGAAATGTCAAAGACTAGAGGGCATAGTGGTGAGGCGAGAGGAGCGACGTTTAAAGGAGATGTGCGGGCCAAGTCTATTTACAAAGAGAGCGGTGGGCGCCTGGAACGCTGGTGGAGACAGATATGGTAGTGGCATTTAAGAAGCTTCTGGATAGGCACATGGATGTGCAGGGAGTGGAGGGAGACGGATTATGCAAGGGTCGAGGTTAGTTTAGCACGGCATCATATTTAGCACGGGGCACTCTCACCCCAGGTCACCCACACACCCTGTGTTCCTTCCCCACTCCCACCAGTCCACATAGGTTCTCTCTCCCTTTGATCACCTTTTCCTTTCTTGGGTGATCAAAGGGGTGTGGGAGCAGCTCGATTCTCCATCAGAAACAAACACAGTCATCCATTCAGTGTAGCAAGGAACTGCAGATGCTGGTTTAACTTGAAGATAGACACAAAATGCTGGAGTAACTCAGCGGGACAGGGTTTCATAGAAACATTGAAAAATAGGTGCAGGAGTAGGCCATTCGGCCCTTCGAGCCAGCACCGCCATGCAATGTGATCATTTAAAATCATTTCCCATTCTGGCTTTTTCCCCATATCCCTTGATTCCTTTAGCCCCAAGAGCTACATCTAACTCTCTTGAAAACTCTAAAGGGCCTGTCCCACTGTACAAGCTAATTCAAGAGCTCTCCCGAGTTTAAAAAAAAATCAAACTCGTGGTAAGCACGTAGAATGTACGTCGGAGCTCGGGACGTCTCTTAGCGGCTCGTAACTCTAACGGCAGGTACTCGGGAATAGCGGTAAGCCCGGGAAGACTCGTGAAGATTTTTTCAGCACTGTGAAAAATGTCCACGAGAGCCCCGAGTACCTACGAGCGGCTATTACCGTAATTCTCCGAGTTCGAATCAGGGGAAACTCTGGAGAGCTCTTGAATTAGCTCGTACAGTGGAACAGGCCCTTTGCTCTCTCAGAGATGCTGCCTGTTCCGTTGAGTTACTCCAGCAATCCATTCAGCGTGTCGCCCGACCAACAGAAACGTATCATCGGCTGAAACATTGACGGACTCTAACTCACATCAGCGTTCTGGTAGGCGGTGACAGCGATGAATTGCGTTTCGGGGAACGTGAACGCCTGCATCTTTGACGTGAGGAACGGCTCTTCGGTTCCGTCCTCCTTGACTTGCACCACGTGAAGTCGCGGCTGGTACTTGTGCAGCGACTGCAGCACGATCATCTGTAACACAATCCCACACGTCAATGAGAGGCGAGGAGACGCCAACGCCAACGCCAATGATTGCAACGCTGCCCAGTTTAAACGACACACGGTGTAGCATTAGCATGGGCGCCGGCCAAGGCTCAAATGTCATCCTACGGGGATCTCCTGCTGATTTCCACCCTCTGCACTCTTGTGCCAAAGACTGAGCACGTTGCCAAGGTACCAGAGGGTAACTGGTGCCAGGGGAACCTCAGAACACACACAAGTTCAAGACCAAATAGGCAAAGTCATGGTCTGCCTTCCAGAGTCGAGGCCCAGAGGGCACAGGCTCAGACTAAAAGGACTAACCTTTAGAAAGGAGACAAGGAGGAATTTCTTGACCTTTGCTGGACAACACTTAGTACTTAGAGGGTGGTGATCAGAAATTCATTGCCACAGACAGCAGCAGAGGCCAAATCGTCAAGTATTTTTAATGTGGACATTGACAAATTCTTGATTAGGAAGGTTATGGGGAGAAGAAAGGGAAGTGGTGTTGAGTGGGGGAGATAGATCAGCCATGATTGAATGGCAGTGTAAACACAATGGGCCAAAAGTCTTAATTCGGCTCCTATAACTGATGGTCTTATAAAATGGAATGCTTATCCAAGTAATCAAATATAGCTTTAAAGTGAAAGGGGTAAAGTTTAGTTTAGAGATAGTGTGGAAACAGGCCCTTCGGCCCACTGGGTCCGCGCCGACCACCAATCCTTGCATATTAACACTACCCTACACCGACTGCGGACAATATTTACATTTACCAAAGCCAATTAACCTACAAACCTGTACGTCTTTGGAAACCGAAGATCTCGGAGAAAACCCACGCAGGTCACGGGGAGAACGTACAAACTCCGTACAGACAGCGCCCGTGGTCGGGATCAGACCCTGGTCTCTGGCGCTGCATTCGCTGTAAGGCAGCAACTCTACCGCTGCGCCACTAAAAGGAGGTGGGCCGGGCAATTTTTCAACACAGAAATACACAGAGAGTGGAGGGAGCCTGGAACACACTTGCTGTGGGCGGTGGTGGAGGCAGATATGATAGTGTTATTTTAAGAGGCTTTGAGAAGGGCACGTGGATGTGGAGGGATTGAGGATCACGTGCAGGCAGGAAATTAGTTTACTTGGCATCATGTCCTGCACGGGCATCGTGGGCCGAAGGGCCTGTTGTTGCGCTGTGCTTTTTTAATGTTCTATTTTCTTACCAGATATGACTGGAGGCCGGTTCTCTAGATACCTTCAAGAGAGAGCTAGATAGGGCTCTTAAAGATAGAGGAGTCGCGGGATTATGGGGAGAAGGCAGGAATTGATTGTGGATGATCAGCCATGATCAAATTGAATGGCGGCGCTGGCTCGAAGGGCCGAATGGCCTGCTCCTGCACCTATTGTGTACTGTCTATGACAACAATGAATACAATGTTGAGTAGTTAGGGGCGGGAAGCAGGGGGCAGTGGAGGGCAGGAGCATGATGCAACATTGGGGAGCTCTGGCAATGTAAACACTGCATTTAAGCATGGTCCATGTTGGCACATATTGTAGGCATGTGCCCTGCCCGCCCAACAGTTGCCCGCCTCTACTCTGCTCCACCTCTGTGGTGATCTGCGGAAGATCCTTTCTCAGTGTTGGTCTCATTGACGGTCATTGCACACCCCAAAACATCAGGAGATGCATTGCTCAATATTCATGCTGCACTTTTCAGCCAAACTTCTTATTTAATAACCAATCCTTTCTTAGAAACTCTCGGGAGAATATTACATTTCCTTGATCCCTGAGGTAGATCCTCGCGACCTCCAGCAATGGGGTCAATGTTCATCGCCAACTTAGAGCGCAATTGACAGTCAAGACCCAGCTGAGATTGGGTCCACTCCAGGGTCATGTTCTGCCTCGTCTCATGGGCTTGAACTTCGAAGTACAGATGGGTGACAGTCAGAGCACTACTCGCGCTGAGAAGAAACATAGAAAAATAGGTGCAAGAGTGGGCCATTCGGTCCTTCTAGCCAGCACCGCCAATCATATGTGATCATGGCTGGCCATCTAAAATCAGTACCCCGTTCCTGCTTTGCCCCCATAATCCCTTGATTCTATGGAATTCTCTGCCACAGAAGGTCGTTGAGGCCAGCTCATTGGCTATATTTAAGAGGGAGTTACAGTAGATGTGGCCCTTGTGACTAAAGGGATCAGGGGGTATGGAGAGAAGGCAGGTACAGGATACTGAGTTGGATGATCAGCCATGATCATATTGAATGGCGGTGCAGGCTCGAAGGGCCGAATGGCCTACTCCTGCACCTATTTTTTATGTTTCTATGATTCCTTTAGCCCTAAGAGCTAAATCTAACTCTTGAAAACATCCAGTGAATTGGCCTCCACTGCCTTCTGTGGCAGAGAATTCCACAGATTCACAACTCTCTGGGTGAAAAGTTTTTTTTTTCTCATCTCAGTCCTAAATGGCCGACCTCTTATTTCTTTCTAAGAAAGGATTGGATATTAAATAAGGAAGGTTGGCTGAAAAGCGTAGTATGAATATTGAGCAATGCATCACCTGTTCCTTTGGGGGCCCACAATGATAGTCAACAAGACCAACGCTGGGTAAGGATCTTCTGCATATCTCCACAGATGTTGAGGGCCAGTGGTTTAGGAAGGGAGGTAGGTCCTGTCTTGTTAAAGTAGATGCCTCGCTGCAATAACGGGGAGGCCTGACTTACCTGGGTGACGTTGTTGGATGCTCCTTTGTTGTTGGTCAGCTTGAGTTTACCAAAGGAGATTTCCTGCCGCATCCAGTGGGCTCCTGTGTTTGGTGAGTCCGGGTGCATGTACATCCGGTTTCCTGCAATGGCATAAATGGGCCCAAAGCACAAAGTCAACCATCAGGCAGATAGATGCACTGCACTTCCAACCAGACCATGAGGAATGGCTTCAGATCCCAACAGAACTTTCCACACTTGCTGGATGTGGGAATTTATTGGTGACATAGAACATGTGCAGCACAGGAACGGGGCCCTTCGGCCCACAATGTTTGTGCTGTACATGACGCCAAGTTAAACTGATCTCATCTGCCTGCACATGATCCATATCCCATCTATTCCCTACACTTCCATGTGCCTGTCTAAAAGCGTCTTAGAACACCACTCTCGTACCTGCCTCCACCACCACCCCAGTTCCCCCATTACTCTCTGTGCAAGGGCGGCAGGGTGGTGCAGAATAGAGTTGCTGCCTTACAGCGCCAGAGATCCAAGTTTGATCCTGACTCGGTTCGGGTGCTGTCTGTACTTTGTTTGTATTCCTCCCCGTGACCTGCGTGGGTTTTCTCCGGGGTTGCTCCGGTTTCCTCCCACACTCCAAAGACATACAGGTTTGTAGGTTAATTGGCTTGGTAAAATTGTAAATTGTCCCTAGTGGTTAGATGAGTGTTAGTGTACGGGGATTGTTGGTCGGCATGGACTCGATGGGCCGAAGGGCCTGTTTCTGTGGTGTATTTCTAAATTAAAAAATATTACCCTGAGAATAACATTCAGAATGTCTACGTATCACATAGCCATGATCATAATGAATGGCGGTGGAGGGAATGGCCTCCTCCTGAACCTATTTTCTATGTTTTCTATGTATTGGTGCCTCTCACAATTCTATATACTTATATCAAGTCTCTCCTCAAACTCCAGCGTTCAAGAAAAAAACAATCCAAGGCTATCCAACCTCTCCCTGTTGCTGAAACCCTCTAATCTGGTCAGTGTTCTGGTAAAGGGCCTGTCCCACATGGCGTTTTTTTAGGCAACTGTCGGCATCATTGGCGTACCAAGCAGGTCGCCGAGAAAGTCGCGGCGTGACGACGTATAGACCCGCGGTGTTTCCTCAAGTGTTGAACATTTTATTTTTGTCGCCGTTGGATTTAAAAATGTTCAAAATCTTTCGGCGACCCAGATACGTCAGTCAATGACCCCGGCAGTCGCCCAAAAAAAAAAATCACCAAAGTGGGACAGACCCTTAGACCTCCTCCACACCCTATCCAAAACCTCCACATCTTTCCTGTAATGGGACGACCAGAACTGCAAGCAGGTGGCCAAATTCAATTCAATTCAATTCAATTCAAATTCAATTCAATTCAACTTTAATGTCATTGCACAAATACTGAGTATGGGTACAACGAAATGCAGTTTTGCGTCAGTCCGTAGTAGTGCAATATAGAAAAAAAAAAAAAAAGAGGATACAGAATAATAAAAATGGCTCCTCTCCTGTTACAACAACGCCGTGTGAATAGTGGTGCTGGCTTGAAGGGCCGAATGGCCTACTCCGACACCTATTTTATGTTTCTATATTTCTATGTTTCTAGTCCCAGTTTACTAGAGTTTACAAGAATGAAAGGGGATTTAATTAAAACCTACAAAATCCTAACTGAAAAAACCAACTGTGGCTTATTCGTGTGATGGAGTTTCTCTTAATGTATGGTGAGTGTCAGGCTTAGTGCTAAAATGAAGAGTAATGAATTCACAGAGAAACTGGAGAGCCATGGTATTCCCTACAACAAAAGGCCACAGTGACTAAACTGTTGGATGTTTTTAAGAACGAGTCAGAAAACTTTATAGAAACACAAGGACCTCTTGAGCAAAACACAAACTGCTGGAAGACTAATGTTGCAAGAAGGAACTGCAGATGTTGGTTTAAATCGAAGATAAGACACAAAATGCTGGAGTAACTCGTCGGGACAGGCAGCATCTCTGGAGAGAAGGAATGGGTGACGTTTCGGGACTAGGCCCTTCAAGGGTGGTCACCCGAAACGTCACCCATTCCTTCTATCCATGAATGCTGCTAGTCCCGACGAGTTACTCCAGCATTTTGTGTCTATCTGCTGGAAGACCAACATGGGTCATGGAAGCATCTATGGAGAAAATGGACAGATGCCATTATGGCTCAGGGCCCTTCTTCAAACTGATGTTTGATCCCAACCCGAAACATTGCCTGTACATTTCTTCCACAGTGCTGCCTCACCTGCAGAGTTCCTCCAGCACTTTGTGCTTTGGCCAAGAATGCAGCATCTGTGGTTCCTTTCGTCTCCTTGTGTCTTGAAGCAATAGGTTTGGCAGAATCTACCGTCACAGTTGAGTTTGGAGATACAGCGTGGAAACGGGCCCTTCGGCCCACTGAGTTCACCCCGACCAGCAATCACCCGTACACTAGCTCTATCCTACACTCCAGGGACAATTTGCAGAAGCCAATTAACCTACAAACCGACACGTCTTTGGAGTGTGGGTGGAAACCGGAGCACCCAGAGAAAACCCACCAGGTCACAGAGAGACCGTACAAACTCCGCACAGACAGCATTTGTAGACAGGATTGAAACCGGGTCTCAGGCGCTGTGAGGCAGCAACTCTACCGCTGCGCTACAAAGCCGCTCCACACGGTCTATTGTCTTCCAGCAAACACACAGAGGACTATGCACAGATCGGTGGGTGGATGTTTGTAGTTTGTCTGGTTGTTTGTTTGTTAGTTAGTTTTTTTGCACAAAAGTCCGCGAGCATTGCCACTTTTCATTCCACATCTGCACATCTCGTATGTGTATGTGACGAATAAACTTGACTTGACTTGGATAATCATTGATGCATTGATCGTGCATTGCCAGCCCCGAAACTAAAAGGTACTTAAAGACAGCAAAACACACAGAGTGCTGGAGTAACTCAGCGGGTCCAGCAGCATCTGTGGAGGGAGTGGGCAGACAAAGTTGTTCAGGTTGGAATCATCCTGCAGACTGATGGCTTGCGTGGGGGCTCAGAGAGATTTGTTGTAATGATATCGGAAACCAGTGGAGGGCGCGATCACTCAACTCTGTGGGCAGCAAACGTTGCAGGAACAGTGAGTTTATCCAACTCAACACTTTGGAAATCCCTTTGGACAGTTGAAGGGGGGGTTCGGGGAGATAGGTAGCTGAGGGCAACACTGTTCCTGCTAGAGGAAGGCAGAAAATTGTTCCTTCCCTCTGCGAACCTTCTATTAAACTCTTTCCTAAAGCCTGTGCTAGAAGACAGGACATAGAACAGCACAGGAACAGGCCCTTCGGCCCACAGTGTCCATGCTGAACACCATGCCAAATTAAACGAGTCTCCTCTACCAGCACGTGGTCCATATCCCTCCATTCCTGGCATCTTAATGGCAGCGCCCGTATGTGTAATAAATGCAAAATGAATTTCACTCTGCAGTTGCATATGTGACACCTAACGCACTCTTGATTGTCGACTATCCACGTGCTGCTCCGACATTCTCTTCAATGCCAACATCTTATCCATCCCTGCCACCCACCGCTGGCATCGCATTCAATTCACCCACCCCTCTCTTGTGTAAAAAACTTGCCCGCTCTCATCTCCTTTCAAATTTTGCTCCGCTCACCTTAAAGCTACGCCCTTTAGTCTTTGACATTTCCACCCGAGGAACATGGGTCTACCCTATCTATGGTCTGAAGAAGGGTCTCGACCCGAAACGTCACCCATTCCTTCCCTCCAGAGATGTTGCCTGCCCTGCTGTGTCTATCCTCCCATATTATATATTTCTATCAGCTCTCAGCCTCTGAAACTCCTGAGCAAATAAGGGAATAGAGTTTGTTTTTAAATATCCACATCCTAGTTTGAGCCTGAAAAATAAAGGGGTTGAAAGCAGGAATGTTAGCTGACAAGGGGTCTAGTGGATAATGTGCAGAGGACCAGATGGTGTAGTATTAGATTATTATAAAGTAAAACTGGTTGGAAAATATTACAGTGCATTCAGCACCAGGACACCTGATCGCTGCTGGAAAAGTCATGACATGAGCCATGGAAAGTGTTTGTTTAAAGGTCTGTGGACAGTGAAACCCAGTAACTGCACTATTTCCAGGAGTGGGCATGTGGAATAAGTGCTGTGGGGGTGAATTTCATACTAAACCCTTTTATAGATGGGCCGTTCTGCCTTGTGCATGAAACAGCTTTAAGATGAGAGCCATGTTTCCCTGTGTGTAGAGACCCCCGACTCTGCCAATTCTGCAGCTCCAGAATCTTTACAACGGAAATCTTACTCATAGTCCTCCCTTGTTTACTTTAGTTTGGTTTAGTTTAGAGATACAGCGCGGAAACAGGCCCTTCGGCCCATCGGGTCCGCACCGAACAGTGATCCCCGCACATAAACACTCCCCTACACCCACTAGGGACAATGTTTGCATTTATACCAAGCCAATTAATCTACAAACCTGTACGTCTTATGGAATGTGGGAGGAAACCGAAGATCTCGGAAAAAACCCATGCAGGTCACGGGCAGAATGAACAAACTCCGTACAGGCAGCACCCGTAGTCGGGATCGAATCTGGGTCTCCGGCGCTGCATTCGCTGTAAGGCAGCAACTCTACCGCTGCTCCACCCTTATAAGAAGGAACTGTGGATGCTGCTTTATACCATAGATGGAAACAAAGCGCTGGAGTAACTCAGCGTGGGGTCAGGCAGCATCTCTGACCCAAAACGCTGTTGATCATTTTCCTTCAGGGATGCTGCCTGACCTGCTGAGTTATTCCAGCACTTCGCGTCTATCTTCCTAACATGTTAGTTTAAATTGCCGGAATTGAATTGTTAGGAATCGTACCAACGTTAGACCAGGTTAATTCCCGGGATGGTGGGACAGACACATGATAGAAACATAGAAACATAGAAATTAGGTGCAGGAGTAGGCCATTCGGCCCTTTGAGCCTGCACCGCCATTCAATATGATCATGGCTGATCATCCAACTCAGTATCCCGTACCTGCCTTCTCTCCATACCCTCTGATCCCCTTAGCCACAAGGGCCACATCTAACTCCCTCTTAAATATAGCCAATGAACTGGCCTCGACTACCCTCTGTGGCAGGGAGTTCCAGAGATTCACCACTCTCTGTGTGAAAAAAGTTATTCTCATCTCGGTTTTAAAGGATTTCCCCCTTATCCTTAAGCTGTGACCCCTTGTCCTGGACTTCCCCAACATCGGGAGCAATCTTCCTGCATCTAGCCTGTCCAACCCCTTAAGAATTTTGTACGTTTCTATAAGATCCCCTCTCAATCTCCTAAATTCTAGAGAGTATAAACCAAGTCTATCCAGTCTTTCTTCATAAGACAGTCCTGACATCCCAGGAATCAGTCTGGTGAACCTTCTCTGCACTCCCTCTATGGCAATAATGATGAAAGAATGGGTCGACTGGGCTTGTATTCACTGGACTTTAGACGGATGAGAGTGGATCTTATAGAAACATATAACATTCTTAGAGGATTGGACAGGGTAGATGCAGGAAAGATATTCCCCGATGTTGGGGGAGTCCAGAACCAGGGGTCACAGTTTAAGAATAAGGGGTGGGCCATTTAGGACTGAGATGAGGAAAATAGTTTTCACCCAGAGATTTGTGAATCTGTGGAATTCTCTGCCACAGAAGACAGTGGACGGCAATTCGCTGAATGTTTTCAAGAGAGTTGGATTTAGCTCATAGGGCTAAAGGAATCAAGGGATATGGGGGAAAATCAGGAATGGGGTACTGATTTTAGATAATCAGCCGTGATCATATTGAATGGAGGTGCTGGCTCGAAGGGCCGAATGGCCTACCCCTGCACCTATTTTCTCTGTTTCTTTCACTGCTCCTTCGGTTGGTTTGAGATTGATTATGTTTGAGATGCTGAGGGTGCTTGACTGTTCACTTCATCAGGTGTTGGTGATAGGTGGTACAAAGCACCATCGCAAAGAAGAGCTCGCTATCTCCAAATACAGGTCAATATTCACCCTCCACCAAACTTCACCGACACAGGTCGTCCGGCCATTGCACCTAACCGTGCCTGAGAACTTGCTGTGTGCAACTCAGCTGTTGTGCTTCACACATTCGAACAGCAGATACATTGCAAAAATGTTGCACTGTGGTAAACCAGAATAGAATTCACACAGATGGTGGTGGGTGTACGGAACAAGCTGCCAGAGGAGGTAGTTGAGGCTGGGGCTATCCCATTGTTTAAGAGACAGTTGGACAGGTACGTAGATAGGACAGGTTTGGAGGAGTTATTTATTTTAAAAAAATTAGAAAATAGGTGCAGGAGTGGGCCATTCGGCCCTTCGAGCCAGCACCTCCATTCAATATGATCATGGCTGATCATCCAACTCAGTACCCCATTCCTGCAATTCCCCCATATCCCTTGATCCCTTTTAGCCACAAGGGCCACATCAAACCCTCTTAAATATAGCCAATGAACTGGCCTCAACTACCTTCTGTGGCAGAGAGTTCTTGGTTATGGACCAAGCGCAGGCAAGTGGGACTAGGGTAGCTGGGACATTGTTGGCCGGCGTGGGCGAGTTGGGCCAAAGGGCCTGTTTCCACACTGTATCACTCTATGACTCTGATGGCCTAGGCTTGCAATTAAGTGCTGTACCAAGGCAAGCCGTTTAATACTCTCACTAGAGGCATCACAGGTGCAGCAATAAACTGTGCGTGAATTTGACGCAAGAACAAACAAAGTTTTTTGCCATCTTGAAAGGGGGACCAACCGTTACAAAAATCAATCTCTGATTTAACCCACAAACTTAACCAACACCAGATGTGCAGCTCATTTGTTAATGATCTGAAGAATGGGATATCTGGCTGGCTGTTAATGGGACCATTAACAAGTCGTTAACATCCAGGAATGTGATTTAATGCACCGGTTTTATGATCCTGCTGTAAAGAATGAATGCAGTTCACCTCAGAACAACAAACAGCCAACCACGTCATCTCTGGTTTGCCCGCTCTACCACCCACCAAAATTAGCTGTGCCAGGGCCTGGCAGACATTGACGCCAACAGAGACAACAACCTGACTGCCCAACACCCGGCTTGAGATCTAACTATTCCTTTGGTTTATGGTTCATTCGCAAGAAGAAGGAGACTTGAGCTGTGATATAGCAGCTCGACTAGCTCTGTTATTGTAGGTCGACAAAAACGCTGGAGAAACTCAGCGGGTGCGGCAGCATCTATGGGGCGAAGGATGAGGTGACGTTTCGGGTCGAGACCCTTCTTCAGTCTGAAGAAGAATCTCAACCCGAAACGTCACCTATTTCCTTCCCTCCATAGATGCTGCCTCACCCGCTGAGTTTCTCCAGCATTTTTGTCTGCCTTCAATTTTTCCAGCATCTGCAGTCATTTCTTTAACAGCTCTGTTATAGTTGTCAGCGGCCACTTTGGTGTTTGATATGAATGTGATGGCCCCATTTACAAACAGGTGTATGACCTATGGGAGTGTGTAAAATATATTGCTACAAATATATCCAAGAATAGGGTATTTTAGATGGGAGATTATACAAGAGTCGTCTTTTTTAGAGCAGTGAAAGTTTAAGAGATTCGACAGCAGGGTATAAAGACAAAGATGGGTTTAAATAAGGGTAATTTTCACCAGATTGCTGCGAGACCCAACAGAAGTATATAAAATTATGAGAGGCATAGATATGTGGTAGACAGCCAGAACCTGTTTACTACACGGTGGATATACTAGAAGGCATGGCTATAAGTTGAGAGGAAGTTTCATGGAGCTGTGCAGGGCAAGGTTTTTTGCACAGAGGGTGGTGGGTGCCTGGACTGGACTGCTAGGGATGGTAGTGGAGGCAGGAGATTTTACGAGGCTTTTAGATAGGCACATGGACATGCATGAATCATGTGGCATTGTGGGCTGATGGTCCTGCTTCTCTAAACTAAACTAAACCAAACCACACGACAATCATCAAAGTTCACTCTGGATGAACAGCCTCCTTTAGTTTAGTTTAGTTTAGTTTAGTTTAGAGATGCGGGGTGGGAACAGGCCCTTCAGCCCATCGAGTCCGCACCGACCAGCATCCCTGTACACTAGCACTATCTTACACGCTAGGGACAATTTACAATTCTTACTGAAGCCAAACCTGTGCATCTTTCAAGTGTGGGAGGAAATCAGAGCTCCCGGAGAAGACCCACGCAGTCACAGTGAGAAGGTATAAACTCTGTACAGACAGCACCCGTAGTCAGGATCAAAACCTGCTGTGATGCCACCATGCTGCAACATTTCAGTTCAGTATGGGTTATTGTCATGTGTACAGTGACAAGTTTTTGTTGCGCGCTATCAAGTCAGCGGAAAGACAAAGTTGCCATGATTCCACCTGCCCCTTAGAACCAACCCGTTGGGCAACAGAATCAGCCGAGCGACATATTCAGCCTCAGTAATTTCTAGGATTCTCACCACATCACTTGACAATGCCGAATGCTGACTCAGGCCATCTGCAAACCTTTGCTCCTCCGATACATGTTTGCTCAGCAGGTTATGTGTTAACCATACCTCATGTGCGTGCTGTTGTCACCTCAGAAGGGGGTGGTTTCAGGTTGCAGAGATGCAAGCATAAAAAAAACCTCTTTAATACCTTGCTTGGTATTCCATCGCTGTACTGTTAGAGGCATCGCTTTGTGATGTGAAACTGAACCAACTTAAATAAAAACATCACCCCCGATTTCCAGAATAATATTTCTCTCTCGCCCAACAAAATTGAGAGCAAAATATTTTGCCGAATAAAGTTTCCTTTTGTGGTAACACACTGGTTTAAACTGGCTGTGTATTTTCTACATTACAACAGTTGCCCAGACTGCAGAAATATTCTGCTGGTGTTGAATATATAACGGGGTAAAGTTTGCAATTTGTGTAAGTTACTCGATAAGAAGGGCGTCACGGTGGAGCAGTGGCAGAGTTGCTACCTTACAGCGCCTACAGGGCCAGAGACCCGGGTTCGATCCTGACTACGGGTGCTGTATGTACGGAGTTTGTACGTTCGCCCTATGACCTGCGCGGGGTTTTCTCCGAGACCTTGGGATTCCTCCCACACTCCGAAGGCAGGTTTGGAGGCTAATTGGCTGGGTCAAATTGTAAATTATCCCCAGTGTGTATGGGATAATGTTGGTGTGCGGGGATCGCTGGTCAGCGCGGACTCGGTGGGCCGAAGGGCCTGTTATCGCACTGTTTCTCTAAATTAAGTTAATTGCAGTTATTTTCATACAATCAGGGGGGGTCGCGTTTATTTATATCTAATCTCAATCAATACAGATCGAGAACGAGATACCAAGATCGAGATTTAGTTTTGTTTAGAGATACAGCATGGAAACAGGCCCTTCGGCCCATCAAGTCCACGTCCACCAGCAACCCCGTACACCACCACTATCCTACACAGGAGGGCCAATTTACAATCTTTGCCGAAGCCAATTAACCTACAAACCTGTACGTCTTTGGAGTGTGGGAGGAAACCGGAGCACCCGGGGAAACCCCACAGGAAGAAGGTACAAACTCCATACAGACAGCACCCGTAGTTGGGATTGAACTGGGTCTCTGGCGCTGTAAGGCAGCAACCCTACCGCTGTGCCACCGTGCCGCCCATGTGATCTCTGGTCACATGAACAGGCACGGAAATCGCTGTCAAAACATGCGGGGGGACACGTTTTCTTGGCACCGCGCGCCTGCGCACGCACGCGAGGCTTCGGCCATGGGCCCTGTGGACGGTAACATCGGGAGCTGACCTGGTTGGTGACCGACTCCGAACACCAGCAACAGCAGCTTCGTCCGCCCCGAATCGTGGGGCTTGAATCGGCCCGTTCACGGGGTCTTTCATCGGCCGGCGGGGGCTTCAACATTGGGAGCCTCGATCGCCTCGATCGCCTCGATGTAGCAGTTTGATTTTAAGCCGCGCCAGGCGCTGAAAGGCCCCGCGAATGGGCCGATTCAGCCCTTAGAAAGCGGCTGATTATGTCCGGATCACAAAACATGGGGGGGGGGGGGGGGAGAATCGTGCAAGAGAATCAGACTTGAAGAAGGGTCTCGACCCAAAACGTCACCCATTCCTTATCTCCAGGGATGCTGAGTTACTACAGTATTTTGTGTCTATCTTGGGTAGAACTAGATAGATTATTGGTTACAATAAAATATATAGTGGAATTGCTGAGAAAAATGTGATTGTATCCTGCATAGTAGGGACTACAGAATGATGAATGTATCTTGACCCATGCACTCGCATCTACTGCCTCCTATAAACTCCAGACACGGCAGTAGATACGTGTGCATGGACCAGAGGTCGGTAGGTACTTCTCCTCCCATGCAAGCCCATTCCCTCAGTAACCATTCAATGAATGCACATTGCTTCCGTCTGCAGTACACTGACCTTGCATGTTGCCTTCTGCCTTGCCGCACTGCACCCACTTTCCTCCCTGGTATCGCCAGTGATGTTGGTCTGCCAGGATAACATCCACATAAATGTTATAGTGAGCAGAAGGATCCAGGCCCGTGATGTTAAAACTCAGGAAAGGAAACATCCGCCTGGAAGAAGAAGGGGAGAAAAATATTAGCACTTAGTATCTTGGGAAAACATAGAAACATAGAAATTAGGTGCAGGAGTAGGCCATTCGGCCCTTCGAGCCTGCACCGCCATTCAATATGATCATGGCTGATCATCCAACTCACTATCCTGTACCTGCCTTCTCTCCATACCCCCTGATCCCTTTAGCCACAAGGGCCACATCTAACTCCCTCTTAAATATAGCCAATGAACTGGCCTCAACTACCTTCTGTGGCAGAGAATTCCAGAGATTCAACACTCTCTGTGTGAAAAATGTTTTTCTTATCTCGGTCCTAAAAGATTTCCCCCTTATCCTTAAACTGTGACCCCTTGTTCTGGACTTCCCCAATATCGGGACCATCTTCCTGCATCTAGCCTGTCCAACCACTTAAGAATTTTGTATGTTTCTATAAGATCCCCCCTCAGTCTTCTAAATTCTAGCGAGTACAAGCCGAGTCTATCCAGTCTTTCTTCATATGAAAGTCCTGGCATCCCAGGAATCAGTCTGGTGAACCTTCTCTGTACTCCCTCTATGGCAAGAATGTATTTTCTCAGATTAGGAGACCAAAACTGTACGCAATACTCCAGGTGTGGTCTCACCAAGACCCTGTACAACTGCAGTAGAACCTCCCTGCTTCTATACTCAAATCCTTTTGCTATGAATGCTGACATACCATTTGCTTTCTTCACTGCCTGCTGCACCTGCATGCCTAATTTCAATGACTGGCGTACCATGACACCCAGGTCTCGTTGCATCTCCCCTTTTCCTAATCGGCCACCATTCAGATAATGAACTGTTTGACAATAGACTTTCCAGTGCATTCACGAGAATTGGTCAGAGTTTAGACTTAGTTTCAGGCTGTAATACTCCATCAATTCTGATGAAAGGTCATGGATTTAATCCAGTTGAGATAAGTGAGTTGAGTTTAGCGTGGAAACAGGCCCTCCAGCCAAACGAGTCCACACTGACCAGCAATTACCCATGTACTGGAGAAGGATCGACCCGAAACGTCACCCATTCCTTCTCTCCAGAGACTCCAGCTTTTTGTGTCTACCCATGTACTATATATGAACTACAATAGTTCATATACTAGTGCTATCCTATACACTAGAGACAATTTACAGAAGCCAATTAATCTGCACACCTGCAGGTCTTTCGAATGTGGGTGGAAACAGCCCCTTCAGCCACCGAATCCACACCGACCAGCAATAAGCCGGTAGACTAACACTATCCTACACACTTGGGACAGTTTACAATTTTTACCGAAGCCAATTAACCTAGCAACCTGTACATCTATGGAGTGTGGGAGGAAACAGGGCATACGTGAACACTCCCTGTGTAATCTGAATATTGTAACATCACCATCTGAAGTGGTGACCAAATTGCTTTGCCTCGCTTTTTACACCAAATCATTTGACTACGTGCTACAAGCACTTAACGGCTGGCCAAGATGTGGACAGTCTCTCCAGAATGGCATTTACTTTTTTAATTAGAGATGGCCCAGTGATAAATAAAGATTTCTCCTGCTATGATATCTCGGGTAGTGACTCACCTCTCCTTCCACACATGAAAAATAATATCTTTTTAAGAGTTGGATTGTTGGTCAGGCAACACTTGGTTAAAATCTTGATCTCGGTTTAGACAAACGTGAGGCACTTTCACTGTTGCAAAAGAGTCATATTGGTAGAGCATGGAAACAAGCCCTTCAGCCCAACTTGCCCACACCGACCAACATGACCCATCTACACTAGTCCCACCTGCTTGCGTTTAACCCATATCCCTATAAACCTATCCTATCCATGTAATTGCCAGCGTTTAATTCTGAAATGTAGGTTGTTGCCTGGAGTAACTCAGCGGGTCAGGCAGCATCTCTGGAGAGAAAGAATAGGTGACCCTTCGGATTGGAACCCTTCTTCAGACCAATCCTGACCCGCTGAGTTACTCCAGCATATTGTGTCTTATCTTATCTGACCTAATGGGTTACACACACATTACCAATGTAAGACTCATTGCACTTTACAAAACAGCACAACAAGTTAAAGATTAACTGGCTGAATTTGTTTTCAGAATTGTCTACACTTTTGAGTCAACTTACTTCAAATCAAACAATGATACAGCCGGATGCTGAAGTTTTGAAAGAAACACATACACCATTCTCTTTGAACATGCAATGGTATATTTCTATATAAAAACGTTTGTCAAAACTGGGATCAAAATTGTAAGCAAGTCTTGCCTGAGTAACAATCTAACTCTTAAGATTTCCCTTCTAATGTGTAGGAGAGGTGAGTCATTACCTGAGATATCATAGCAGGAGAATTCTTAATAACTGGGCCATCTCTTCTAAAGAAAGAAATACAATGTCGGACGGAGAGCCTGTCCATACCTTAGCGAGCTCTCAAATGCTTGTAGCGTGCAGTCAAATGTTTGTAATAAAACAAGGCCAGCAATTTGATTTCCATATATCTCAAAACCATGACACAGCCAATGATGTCAATGGAAAATACCTTGCAAGGAGTTGTGGATCCAAGCGTCAATGAAATCAAGACACTTGTTTAACCATGGATGTTGTAGAACTATTTATTATGAAACGATACAAGGTGTTAAAGATTTAGACCATCTGATTTTATGCTGCTCTTAGGGAATCGAGGTGAGAAGCTGCTGAAGCAATGGTGGGGAAGCTGATAATTTCCCCCATTGTGATGCGGAGGAGTTACTCATTCGATTTAAATATGCGAGCAGTCCACAAATACTGGAGTCAGTCCTAAAGGGACGACAGATGGCACAATGGGCTAAGTGTTCGGCTGGCAACCGGAAGGTAGCCGGTTCGAATCCCGCTTGGAGTGCAGACTGTCGTTGTGTCCTTGGGCAAGACACTTCACCCACCTTTGCCTGTGTGTGAATGTGTGTGAGTGAGTGATTGGTGGTGGTCGGAGGGGTCGTAGGCGCAGATTGGCAGCCACGCTTCCGTCAGTCTGCCCCAGGGCAGCTGTGGCTACAGAAGTAGCTTACCACCACCGAGTGTGACTGAGGAGTGAATGAATAATGCGATGTAAAGCGCCTTGAGTATTAGAAAGGCGCTATATAAATCCCATCCATTATTATTATTACTAAACACCCAACTCTCTGCGAAAACAGGAACCACTGAAGTTGACAGTATTCCAAACTATTCATGGACTCAAGCACCTTCGTAGCTTATTTTGCACAGATATTATGTATTGTAAAATTCACCGGGGTAAAGGGCCTGTCCCACTTTCGCGACTTTTTCGGTGACTGCCGGCACCCATCATAGGTCGTTGCAGGTCGCCGAAAATTTTCAGCGTGTTGAAAATCCAGCGGCGACCAGAACAAGGTACGACTCTTTGGGTGACTACTCACGATTGTACAGGCGTCACCCTGAGACATGTCGCTATGGTGTCGCCTGTATGGTCGCGAGTAGCCTCCTCAGTAGCCCAAAGAGTCGTAGCGTCTTTCTGGGCGCCGCTGAAGTTTCAACATGTTGTAAATTTCCGGCGACCTGCGACGACCTACGACGGCGCCGGCAGTGGCCGAAAAAGTCGCGTAAGTGGGACAGACCCAGTAGGAATTCATCTTTGTCAGTACTAAACATTGACATAATTTAAACGTAGAAACAAGGAACAGCGGATGCTTTTGATGTTTAGTTAGTTGTGCAATTGACTTCCCTGCATTCTGGGCCTGTCCCACTTGGCGATTTTTTGGGCAACTGTCGGTGACTGTCGTAGTCGTAGCAGGTCGCAGAAAAACCGGTGACAACCCACGTCATCCTGGCAACAACCTACGACAGCACCCACGTCAGGAGAAGTCAAGCTACGCTCATTGGCGTCAAACCCACTGCCTCCGAACATTTTTCAACATGTTGAAAATTTAGCGCCGACCAGAGGGCGCTACGATTTTTTGCGCGAATGCGGAGACCGCCGGCGAACACGTGGCGACAAACTAGTCGCCTGTAGTTGCCTAAAAAAAATCACCTAAGTGGGACAGGCTCATTAGGATGTTTAAATGGGAGATCATAGACGGGAGATTATAGGGGTGGTGCGGTGGCACAGCGGTAGAGTCGCTGCCTTGCAGTGCTCTCAGCGCCAGAGACCCGGGTTCAATCCCGCCTACGGGTGCTGTTGGTACGCTCTCCCCGTGACTGCGTGGGTTTTCCCCGGGATCTTCGGTGTCCTCCCACACTCTAAACACGTACAGGTTTGTAGGTTAATTGGTTGGGTGTAAATGTAAAATTGTCCCTAGTGTGTGTGGGATAGTGTTAATGTGCGGGGATTGCTGGTTGGTGCAGACATGGGGTGGGTCGAAGGGCCTGTTTCCGCGCTGTAGTTCTAAACTAAACCAATAAAGTCACACAGCAAGGAAACAGGCCCTTCGGCCCACTGAGGCTGCCATCTTTCTATACTAATCTTGTGCTACTACCGTTTTTAATTTCTCCCCGCATTGACCCGTATCAACCCACCCTCACCTCCACAATCTACTGATCACCTGCACACCAGGGAAATGAGCATTTCCCAATTCAAAGCTTCCAGCGACTAAAAGGACAAGGCCACACGGAACTGTAACTATCTTCAAATCACGGAGTGCCCGGACTCATGACTATGTTTGTTTCCTTATCATCACAGGATCTAATTCATCGAACTCTATGTCTCTGCGATGTGACGGTGGTCACAGAGTGGCGATAGATGTTTCTAGAAGCTAATCCACCATTTCCGTCTCAATTGGAAATTGGGCATGAAGGTCTTGCTGGAGAGACCCACATCTTTAACAATCACATCCGAAAATCACCCAATCTACGTTCCCCCCAGATGCTGAGATGCTCGAGCACTTTGCGTCTTTTTTGAAAGTAATAGTTTAGTTAGTTTAGATTATTGTCACATAAATGAATGTAAAAAATCATAAAAGGTTCAGGTTTAGTTTAGAGTGCATTTCGTTGTCTCTGTACTGTACACTGACAATGACAATGAAAATTGAATCTGAATCTGAGATACAGCGCAGAAACAGGCCCTTCGGCTCATCGACTAACGATCCCTGCATATTAACACTATCCTATACACACTAGGAACAATTTTTACATTTTTTTTTACCGAGCCAGTTTACCTACAAACCTGTATGTTTTCAGAGCGTGGGAGGAAACTAGAGATCTTGGAGAAAACCCACGCGGGTAACGGGGAGAACGTAAAACTACGTACAGACAGCGCCTGTAGTCGGGATCGAACCCGGGTCTCCAGCGCTGCAAGTGCTGTAAAAGGCAGCGACTCTACTACTGCGCCCCTATATCAATTTACAGTAGGTGTTATATTTATTGTATTGACCCAGTTTCCAGTTTTCCTAGTGCAGTCTGACAAAATAATATTTCTCAGGCTTGTGCAGACATCGGCAGAACCAACCTCCCTTTCATTGACTCCATTTATACATCACGCTGCCTCGGCAAGGCCACCAGCATAATCAAGGACGTGTCGCACCCTGGCCACTCCCTCTTCTCCCCTCTCCCATCAGGCAAAAGGTATACAAGTGTGAAAACGCACACCTCCAGATTCAGGGACAGTTTCTTCTCAGCTGTTATAAGGCAACGGAATCATCCAATCACAACCAGAGAGCTGTGCTGAACGACTATCTACCTGTTTGATGACCCTCGGACTATCCGTGATCGGACTCTGCTGGCTTTACCTTGCACTAAAACGTTATTCCCCTATCATGTATCTATACACTGATACACGGCTCGATTCTAATCGTGTATTGTCTTTCTGTTGACTGGAAAAGCAAAAGCTTTTCACAGCAGAATTTGTGGCCACATCCTCTTTTGTAGGCTTTGCATTTAAAAGGAATGAGAAAGCGATGTCACTTGCTGAAGAGATATTAATGATTAATGAGTCCACCCCAATCATGCCCGCACATTAACGCTACCCCACACACACAAGGGACAATTCACACTTAGACAAGTATACAAACCCCAAGCCAATTATCCTACAAACATAGGTGCAGGAGTAGGCCATTTGGCAGAGCCAGCACCGCCATTCACTGTGATCATGGCTGATCATCCAAAATCAGTTCACTGTTCCTGCCTTCTCCCCATATCCCTTGATTCCGTTAGCCTTAAGAGCTATATCTAACTCTCTCTTGAAAACATCCAGTGAATTCGCCTCCACTATCTTCTGTGGCAGAGAATTTCACAGATTCGCAACTCCCTGGCTGATTTTCTTTTCCTCATCCAAGCCTGTACGTCTTTGGAGTGTGGGGAGAAACTGAAGATCTCGGGGGAACCGCACACGGTCACGGAGGAGAACAAACAAGCTCCGTGCAGACAGCACCCGTAGTCGGGATTGGTCTCCCGGGTCTCTGGAGCTGCAAGCGCTGTAAGGCAGCAACTCTACCGCTGCGCCACCGTGCTGCTTTAGTGTTTTTGTCTAAAAGTAGACAAAAACAGAGGGAAGGAAATTCCAGAGACTCAGACTGTTTTAATTGAAGGCACACAGGAGTTGGAAGGGCAGAAAGCACAAGGGGGTTTCTGTACTTGAGGTTTCAGCACCAAGACTGCGGTGGATCACGTGCGTTGCAGGTGAATCATTTGTCTGGTCAGCGCAGTGGAATCCTGGCACTTCTTTTTGTTTATTATCCTCGTAGATGATCAGGAGATATTAAGTCACAAGTGCAAGGGCTTCATTGATGGGCGACTCAAAAGTTAATGCAAGTGCTTGGCAGAGGCAAAAAAGGCCAAGAACAGCAACAGGTGGATTTGAATCAACATGAGACTTCTGCCAAGAGTTGGCAATTGCAGCTCGACGTGGAAAATTACAAGTGGTTCAGAAGGAAAGAAAAATATAGTCAGGAAGGGAGTTTACTTAAGGGGGGGGGGGGGAGCCTGCAATTATGGAAAATACAGTTACCTTGATACAAAGGGGTATGGCAACACACACAAGTTGTGTTACTGAATGTGTAGTGCAGAGGTTAGGACTAATAGAGTCACAGGGTCATAGAGCCATACAGCGCGGAAACAGGCCCTTTGGCCCACCGTGTCCGCGCCGACCAGCGATCCCCACACATTAACACCATCCTACACCCACTAGGGACAATTTTTACATTTACCAAGCCAATTAACCTGCAAACCTGAACGTCCAAATTTGGAGTGTGGGAGGAAACCGAAGATCTTGGAGAAAAACTCACGCAGGTAACGGAGAGAACGTACAAACTCCGTACAGACAGCACCCGTAGTCGGGATCGAACCTGGGTCTCTGGCGCTGCATTCGCTGTAAGGCAGTAACTCTACCGCTGCGCCACCATGACCACCCTAACCCGGCCCTCATCCGCTCCCCACATACTTGGGGCAATTTACAAGAGGCCAATTAACCTGCAAACCCACGCGGTCACAGGGAGAACAGGCAAACTCCACACTGACAGCAGCAGAGGTCAGGATCGAACCTGGATTCCTGGCGCCGTGAGGCAACAGCTGTGCCAGCCGTCACTGTCATTGCTGCCTGACTTGCGGAGTATTGCCAGAAACCTCTGCTTTTATTCCACATTTCCAGCATCTGCAGTATTTTTGTGCTGCAAAATTCTCACCGTCCCACCGTGGGAAGCTCACCGCCATCTCATTGGGTTTGTGAAAGATTGCAGTGCCACCATCCTGACCAAAGTAAGTGCAAAAAAACATGACCCTGGAGGAAAAACTCAGCGGGTCGGGCAGCGTCCGTGGAGGGAAACGGATAGGCGACGATATGGGTTCGGATTGAAAAAGAGTCCCGGCTCTAAAAATCGTCTATCCATTTCCCTCCACGAATGCTACCTGAGCCGCTGGGTTCTTCCAGCGCCTGCGGTCACAGGGGGAGGGTGCAGACGGCGCCCAAAGTCAGGATTGGACTTGGGTCTCTGGTTTTGTCAGGCAGCAATCCAGCCAACTGAGAATCCCTCAAGCATCTCTACAAACACTGTCAAATGTCCCGTTTATGGAAGTGAATGTTCTGGGTTTCAACCAAATCCTAACGATATTGTTGCCAATATCATCAACAATTCATGTTACACAAAGTATGACAATAGACAATAGGTGCAGGAGCAGGCCATTCGGCCCTTCGAGCCAGCACCGCCACTCAATGTGATCATGGCAGATCATCCCCAATCAGTACCCCGTTCCTGCCTTCTCCCCATATCCCATGACTCCGCTATTTTTAAGAACCCTATCTAGCTCTCTTTTGAAAGCATCCAGAGAACCTGCCTCCACCGCCCTCTGAGGCAGAGAATTCCACAGACTCACCACTCTCTGTGAGAAAAAGTGTTTCCTCGTCTCCGTTCTAAATGGCTTACTCCTTATTCTTAAACTGTGGCCCCTGGTTCTGGACTCCCCCAACATCAGGAACATGTTTCCTGCCTCTAGCGTGTCCAAACCCTTAACAATCTATGGTTTTCTGATATTAGCTTCTGACCAATTAGGCATAGAGTCAAACAGCACAAAAACAGCCCCTCTGACCCAACTAGTCCATTCCATCCAAAATGCCCCATCTAAGCTAATCTTATTTCTCTGCATTTGGCCCCTGGTCCTCTAAACCGTTCCTATTAATGTACCTGCCTCCACCATCTCCTCTGGCAGCTCGTTCCATACATCCACCACTCTGAATGAAAAGTTTCCCTCAGGTTCCGATTAAATCTTTCCCCTCTCACCTTAAACCTATGCCCTCTAGTTCTTGCCATCATCAACAGTTCTCTGGCCACTGGAGCTGTTCCTACCTGCTTCAAGCACGCGATGGTCCAGCCCCTCCTGAAAAAAACCCAACCTCGACCCCACCTTGCCAAGCAACTACAGACCTATTTCCAAACTGCCTTTCCTCTCAAACGTCCTTGAAAAGGTAATTTTAAGTCAACGTATGCCATACCTTCACCAAAATACCATCCTGGAAACTTTCCAATCAGGTTTCAGGGCCCACCACAGCACAGAGTCTGCCTTGTTGAAGGTACATAACGACCTACTTGACTCCGGCGACTGTGTAATCCTGCTCCTTCTTGACCTCAGCGCAGCATTTGATACAGTCGACCACACCATCCTAATTGACTGTCCCGGTACGGGGTTGGTATTGATGGCACTGCCCTGAGCTGGTTCGTCTCCTACCTCAAAGATAGGAGTTTCTCTACTAACATAGGCAACTCTTTCTCCTCCCCAGCTAGCCTCTGCTGCGGGGTTCCACAAGGTTCCATCCTTGGCCCCATTCTCTTCTCCCTGTATATGCTTCCCTTAGGCCAAGTCATTCAAAGGCACAGCATTTCCTTCCATTGCTGTGCAGACGATACACAGCTCTATCTCCCCCTGAACCCCAACAACCGATCAAATCTACTTAACCTTTTCCACTGCCTTGAGCATATAAAGTGTTGGATGGCCCAGAACCTCCTCCAACTAAATCAACCTACTCGGCCCCTCAGACTCATTCAAAACGATAGCAGGCCGCCTTGGAAGCCTTACCCCCTTACTCAAACCTCACGTCAAAAACCTTGGCGTGATATTTGACTCCATGTTGAAATTTGACAAACAAGTCAATGCCGTGGTAAAAGCGAGCTTCTTTCAGCTTCAGACGATAACTAAAATAAAACAATTCCTCCAGTTTGACGACCTCGAAAAGATCATCCCACACATTTATCTCCTCCCGCCTCGATTACTGCAACTCCCTTTACACCGGCATCAGCCAATCTTCCTTGTCCTGCCTGCAACTGATCCAAAACGCCGCAGCGAGACTGCTGACGGGCACCCGAGAAAGGGGCCACATCACCCCGATTCTGGCCACTCTCCACTGGCTCCCTGTGTGGTTCAGAATCAATTTCAAGCTCCTCCTTTATGTTTACAAAGGGGCTTGCCCCCACCTGCATCAAAAATCTGCTAACCCACCATACCACCTCCAGGTCCCTCAGGTCGGCCGACTTGGGGTTACTGACCATCTAGGCATAAGCTCAGGGGCGACCGTGCCTTTGCGGTTGCGGTTGCAGCTCCTAGACGATGGAACAGCATCCCTCTTCCCATCAGAACTGCCCCCTCCATCGCCTCTTTTAAGTCTAGACTTGAAACTTATTTCTACTCACAAGCGTTTCTTGAGGTCCTCTGAGGGAGCGTTGTACGTATGTATTGTTAGATCTATGTACCACTGTATGTAGCATGTTAGTACCTCCACCAATGTAATGCACTTTGGTCAATGAGAGTTGTTTTTAAATGTGCTATAGAAATAAAATTGACTCGACTTGACTTCTCTGGTGACTGCATTTGTGGTATTATTTTGAATTGAATTGAATTAATTTAATTAGCCAAGTATGTATACATACAAGTAATTAGCCTCGGTGCTTTGCTCGCAAGTAACAGCACGATATACAGTAGACAATTAAAAATAAAACATTATAATTTAAACATGTGAAGAATGAAATAAAATACTAGAGCACACGGAGGCTACAGACTTTTGGTTGTTGAGTAGAGCTACTGCTCGTGAAAAAAAAGCTATTTTTATGTCTGGCTGTGGCAGCTTTGACAGTCCGGAGTCGCCTTCCAGAGGGAAGTGCTTCAAAGAGTTTGTGGCCAGGGTGAGAGGGGTCAGAGATGATCTTACCCGCTCTCTTCCTGGCCCTTGCAGTGTACAGTTTGTCGATAGGGGGGGAAGGTTGCAGCCAACAACCTTCTTGGCTGATCGAACGATTCGCTGCAGTCTCCGGATGTCGTGCTTGGTGGCTGAGCCAAACCAGACCATGATGGAGAAGGTGAGGACAAACTCTATGATGGCCGTATAAAACTGGACCATCATTGCCTGTGGCAGATTTTCTACCCTATTAGAACCATTGAGGTAACCAGATTCATCAAGCAGCTTGTGTAGGAAAGAACTGTAGATGCTGGTTTAGACAATAGACAATAGGTGCAGGAGCAGGCCCTTCGAGCCAGCACCGCCATTCAATGTGATCATGGCTGAACATCCCCAATCAGTACCCCGTTCCTGCCTTCTCCCCATACCCCCTGAATCCACTATTTTGAAGGGCCCTATCTAGCTCTCTCTTGAAAGCATTCAGAGAACCTGCTTCCACCACCCTCTGAGGCAGAGAATTCCACAGACTCACAACTCTCTGTGAGAAAAGGTGTTTCCTCGTCTCCGTTCTAAATGGCGGCTTACTCCTTGTCCTTAAACCGTGGCCCCTGGTTCTGGTCTCCCCCAACATCGGGAACATGTTTCCTGCCTCTTGCGTGTCCAAGCCCTTAACAATCTTATATGTTTCAATGAGATTCCCTCTCATCCTTCTAAACTCCAGAGTGTACAAGCCCAGCTGCTCCATTCTCTCAGCATATGACAGTCCCGCCATCCCGGGAATTAACCTTGCAAACCTACGCTGCACTCCCGTTTAAGTCGAAGGTAGACACAAAATGCTGGGGTAACTCTGCGGGGACACAGGCAGCATCTCTGGAGGGAAGGAAGCAAGAGTCAAGGAGAGATAGAATCAAGCAACTTGTCCCACTACAAGAATGTCCCATCTTTTCTCCCATTCGGCACGGAAACAGGCCCTTTGGCCCACCAAGCCCCTGCCAACCTCTGAGGTGCCCATTTACACTAATTGAGGGGGGATCTTATAGAAACTTACAAAATTCTTAAGGGGTTGGCCAGGCTAGATGCAGGAAGATTGTTCCCGGTGTTGGGGAAGTCCAGAAAAAGGGGTCACAGTTTAAGGATAAGGGGGAAATCTTTTAGGACCGAGATGAGAAAAACATTTTTCACACAGAGAGTGGTGAATCTCTGGAATTCTCTGCCACAGAAGGTAGTTGAGGCCAGTTCATTGGCTATATTTAAGAGGGAGTTAGATGTGGCCCTTGTGGCTAAAGGGATCAGGGGGTAGGGAGAGAAGGCAGGTACAGGATAATGTTAGATGATCAGCCATGATCATATTGAATGGCGGTGCTGGCTCGAAGGGCCGAATGGCCTACTCCTGCACCTATTTTCTATGTTTCTATGTTTCTAAAACTGTTCATCTCTTATTGGTGTTATAATCTAAGCATTTTGATAATTCTGACTGTTCTGCTTTCCTTGTTACCCTTAATACCAGAAGAAAATGATCCCAGATTGAACAGCATTGAACTCAACACTCTCTCTCCGAAGAAGGGTCCCCACCCGAAACATCACCTAGTCCTCCAGAGACGCTGCCTGACCCTCTGACTTACTCCAGCGCTTCGCGTTTTACTCAAGATTCCAGCAACAGCCTTTCACTGTTCAGTGTTTCAATGAGGTGTCCCCTCATATCTTCTAAACTCCAGCGAGTACAAGCCCAGTGCCAGCCATGATCATATTGATTGGCTCGAAGGGTTGGCTCGAAGGGCCGAATGGCCTACTCCTGCACCTATTTTCTATGTTTCTATGTTTCTAATACGTTTTATTTTCCCCACACCTCCCAACTTCCTTTCCCCAGATTCTACCACAGCGACACACTAATGCCGATTTACTGTGGTCTGTCAACCTTCCAACTTTCATGTTTAAGAAAGAACTGCAGATGCTGGAACAAATCGAAGGTAGACAAAAAATGCTGGAGAAACTCAGCGGCTGAGGCAGCATCTATGGAGAGAAGGAATAGGCGACGTTTCGTCGCCTATTCCTTCTCTCCATAGATGCTGCCTCAGCCGCTGAGTTTCTCCAGCATTTTTTTTGTCTACCTTCCACCTTTCATGTCTTGTGGATGTGGGATGAAACCGGAGCGCCTGGGAGAATCCCACCTGGTCACAGGGAGAACGTGCAACCCCCACACAGACCATTCTCAGGCTCTGGACTGCTAGAACAGTATCGGGACTCCGTGAAGTTAAACGAGACGTTGTTAAGATTTACGTAAGACTGTTGAATGCTTTGGTTACATTTTTCACAAGATGAATTATTGGTCTGCAACCCCTTCTTCTTTTAAAAACGTATTTTTGCAGTGTTAACAGATTATTATTTAGCCTTCTATCAGCACTAAACACTTTCTCTGATGTGGTCACGTTGCCGATAGCTGCAGTCTTGATGATTAAAATGTGTAAATACATATGTGGGGGGGATAAGAGGTATTGAGGTCGGATGACCTGAATATGATCAGTACAGTAGTACAACACTATCTCCCACGACTCCCTTCTGTCTAAGTCTTGTCTTCCCACCCCATCTCATCCCACTCATTATTTATACTTAAGCCCAGTTAATAACAGCTCCTATCCCAAACCAAGCCAAGATTCATAGTGTCAAAAAATAATTTTAGGTAGACACAAAATGCTGGAGAAACTCAGCGGGACAGGCAGCATCTATGCAGAAAAGGAATAGGCAAGACATTTCGGGTCGAGACCCTTCTTCAGACTCTGCAGTTCTTTCTCACACAAACAAATCATTATCGTTGTCTACATGTACAAACAGTGTTACCAATTTACAGGTAGACACAAAATGCTGGAGAAACTCAGCGGGTGAGGCAGCGTCTATGGAGCGAAGGAAATAGGCAACGTTTCGGGCCGAAACCCTCCTTCATCACTGTCCTATAAATCTGATGTCTGCAAGGAACATCTTGCCAATCCCACATTTCTTTCTTATCTTCTTGTTTATTATAATGTTTTACAGTGTTCTATGTTTACATATTCTGCTGTGCCGCTGCAAGTAAGAATTTCATTGTTCTACCTGAGAAATTATGAAAGGACTGGACAAGCTAGATGCAGGAAAAATGGTCCCAATGTTGGGCGAGTCCAGAACCAGGGGCCACAGTCTTAGAATAAAGGGGAGGTCATTTAAGACTGAGGTGAGAAAAAACTATTTCACCCAGAGAGTGGTGAATTTATGGAATTCCCTGCCACAGAGGACAGTGGAGGCCAAGTCACTGGATGGATTTAAGAGAGAGTTAGATAGAGCACTAGGGGCTAGTGGAGTCAAGGGATATGGGGAGAAGGCAGGCACGGGTTATTGATAGGGGACGATCAGCCATGATCACAATGAATGGCTCGAAGAGCCGAATGGCCTCCTCCTGCACTTATTTTCTATGTTTCTATGTTTAAATATGACAATGAAACACTCTTGACTCTTTTCTGTGCCCCCCCCACCCACCCACACCCATTACTCCCACCCTCCCAGTCCCCCCCCCCCCCCCCCCCTGCCTTCCCCCCCCCCCCCCCCCTTACATCACTCTCATCCCGGAACCCCTCAGTTCCCTTTTATCAGCCACCGCAATTTTACGCACAGTCACAACCGTCCAACGAAGCGCTGTCCCAGTCTGTGCACCCTTATCCCCAACCAGTCTGAACCCAAAACGTCACCAATTCCTTCTCTCCAGAGATGCTGCCTGTCCCGTTGAGTTACTCCAGCATTTTGTGTCTACCTTCCCTTTTATCCCCTCCTTTCCTACCCATTGCAGCGTAACAGTTCAAAAGAAAGTCCAATGTCCGCAATGAGGTTGGTTGGAGGATCGGGACTGTACCCTTGTTTACGGAGGAACCGTTCCGAAGCCCAATGACAGTGTGAGGAGAAGTGTGTGTTTGTGTTGGCTCCCATGTGTTTGTAATTGCGAAAGTGTGTAGGTCCAATAACCTGCCAATTTGGTCTTTTAAGACAGAGATCTAACTTTGATCAGTAAAACATCTTGATACTGGACAGGGAATTTCATCCAAAGTTTACATGCTGGACGATTCTTTAATACTCTCACCACTGCTGCAGCTGTAGAACATTAACTTTCTCAGCAGCTTAGCTGAAAGTATATAGATCTTCAAACAGCGCCAGAGACCCGGGTTCGATCCTGCCTACGGGTGCTTGCCTGTGCGGAGTTTGTACATTCTCACCGTGACCTGCGTGGGTTTTCTCCGAGAACTTCGGTCTCCTCCCACACTCCACAGACGTGCAGGTTTGTAGTCAATGTAAAAATGTCCCTAGTGTGGGATAGTGTTAATGTGCGGGGATCGCCGCGGACTTGGTGGGCTCAAGGGCTTGTTTCCGCGCTGTATCTCTAAACTAAACTGAACAGGGGGCGCTGCTCTGGCAGCAGCCATGTCATGCAGCTCGTCAGTTTTTCAACCTTTTTTTATTTTTTTAGTATGTTTTAAAGTCTGTATTTGATGTTTCTTTGTGTGTTTTATGTGGGGGGTGGTGTGGGGGGGTGAGGGGGAAACCGCTTCGGTCGCCTCCTCCATGGAGAGGCCAGTTTTTCCAGGTCGCCTCCCCCGTGGCCTAACATCAAGGATCGACGCGGCCTTTCCCGGAGACGCGCCCGGGGCTTCAGCGGCGGGCGCAGCGTGGACTCTCGGCGTGGAGCGGGTGAGCCCTCGCTGGAGAGGAGCGCTCCGTTTCGCTGGCCCGGGGCAGCCGGCAGCCTGAAGTCGCAGCCTGAAGCCGCGGTCTGCAGAGCTCCAGCTGGTGCGGCGTCTACAGCCCGGGATCTCACGTTGGGGACCCGGGGGAAGAAGAAGCCATCACTGCCGGCCCGCGGCCGACTTCTACCGCGGGTCCGGCATGGACTTACCATCACCCCTGGAGGGGAGCTTCGACCGCCGGCCCTGCAGTCTACGGTGCTTCTGGCTGCGGCGGGGACTTTAAATCTTGACCGCCGGCCTGCGGCCTACAACAACTTGAAGCCACGGTCTCCGGTGAGGAAGAGCCGATCCTGGACTGACTCTGGACTCTGGTCCTGACCACGGGGGGGAAATGGAGGACTGGCCAAATTTTGTGCCAGTGATGAATGCTGTGGTGGATGTTTGTGTTACAGTTTTATTGTGGTTGTGTGTTCTTTATTATTGTATCGCTGCAGACAACCCAAATTTCCACCAGCCTGGCTGTGTGGCAATAAATTATATCTAATCTAATCTAACAGATAAGTCTTTCCATCTGAGCCCAAAAAGATGAAGTAAAAGAAGTACTACAGAACTTGGTGATTTTCTCAGATGAGTAATACGATTCTCTGCTGTTTACACCAGAGGCTTTGTCCTCTCACCTCCTCTCACCGTCTGATGAAGTCATCAATCTCCCACGGTTTGCAGGTCAAACGTATCGTGCACAGTCCCATTTGTACTTCACTAGAGTCAGTGCAGACTCCATAACTTCCTCCTGCACTGAATTGCCACCGAGGCAATGATGGTCCAGTCACGTCCGCTTAGTTTAGAGATACAGCGCGGAAACAGGCCCTCCGGCCCACAGAGTCGGCACCGACCAGCGATCCCCGCACACCGACACCATCCTACACACACTAGGGACAATCTACACATACACCAAGCCAATTGACCTACAAACCTGTACGTCTTTGTGGAGTGTGGGAGGAAACGGGGAGAACGTACAAGCCTATAGTCGGGATCGGACCCGTGTCACCGCCGCTGCCTGTGACACTGATTTACTCCACCATTTTGTGTCTATCTATGGTGTATAACCAGGATCTGCGGTTCCTTCCTTCACTGCACTTTTTGTAACTTTGTCAGCGCTTCTGCGGTGACTTTTTATGCAAAAACAAAGAATGTCTCTGCACCTAGCTCAGTACAAGTGACAATAAAATATCATCATCATCACACATGTACGTCGGAAGGAACCGTAGATGCTGGTTTACATCAAAGATAGACACAAAATGCTGGAGTAACTCAGTGAGTCAGGCAGCATCTTAGTTTACTTTAGCTTTGTTTAGAGATACAGCGCGGAAACAGGCCCTTTGGCCCACCAAGTCCACAACGACCAGCGATCCCCGCACATTAACACTATCCCACGCACACTAAAGACAATTTTACATTTTCATGCCAAGCCAATTAAAATAACAAGCCTATTGGTCTTTGGAGTGTGGGAGGAAACACATGCAGCTCATGGGGAGAATGAACAAACTCCGTACAGACAAGGAGGCGTAGTCAGGATCAAACCCAGCTCTCTGGCAGTAGCTCTACCACTACACCACAGTGCCAGCCTATTTTTTCTGGGATTCCTTTTCTCCAGGAGATGATGCTGCCTGACCCGTTGTGTTACTCTGGCATTTTTTGTGTGTCTATTTCCTGTTTTTAAAACATGTATGGACCACAATATTTTAGCATGCAGGGTTAACAACACTTAAGGTTTGTCTTCAAGCATCTCTTCACATTTAGATATTACAATTCCAAGTCAGCTGTTATGTCCTGGGCAATTCACTTCCCCGTACGTACTCCATCATCCATCCTAAACATGACATGCAGTTTCATGCCCCACGTAAAACACTTTAAAAAAAAATTTTGAGCCGCTTATTGAAATGATCAGATATAAGATCGCCGATAATCCTTGTGACTCGTTAGCAGGTCACTGGAAACAAATGTTGAACGTCGATTTCTATTAAAGAATGTGGATGCAAAATTAGAATTCAAGCATGTTTCAAAACTGTAGAAGAATTCACAAACTGACTCATGTGGTATTCCCCAGCCCACCAACATTTTAGAAATTTTCTTGGGCAAGAAATAATAGTGAAATGAGCACGTTTCAATTTATTTTGTGTGTGCGCGTGTGTGTGATCTAGTCTACACTTTCCAAACTGCTGTGTAATGTGCGGCTTTTAAAACACACCACTATCAAATGTCGTTGGAGTTTGTCGTTTGAGATCTTGCCCAGCTAAAGTGGGATTTATTTCATATTTAATGTAGCTCGGGGAAATGTTGCTTCTAAGAAGCTAGACGTCTAGCTCGAGGGCCGACTGTACCGTGGCTCATTGAACAGGTTTATAAACATGTCTCCTGACAGCGTTCGGGGTAACTTAGAGTTCAGCTGCTTCCAGTACAACACCGACACGTGCTACTACTGAGCATCTGAGTGAGGTCAAGGGGAAGGGCATGGCCTGAACGCTTGGCATTTGAATCATAAGCACTGAGGTCACCAGCAATACACCACGGCGCATCATCTCTCTCTCCCTCTCGCTCGCGCTTTCATTCACAAGCAACGCTCGTATGATTAACGAGAGATAAAAGGGGGAAGCTGAGCGGAGCTGAAGGGTGAGGTGGGACATCCTAGGAACCTGAAATCAGCAGAAACCACTGCGACTAGATAGCGGCAGGTACGTATCTTACAAGGCAGCGTAAACATTTGAGGATCAAAGGACATCCAAAATGTTCGGCAAGTTAATTGTGCATTTCCTGTTGAGTGATGAAATGTGAAAACTATCGCGTTTTGGCGTAAAAACCCGCGTTCCACATCTGCCTTTCTTCAAGAAGTATAAATCTAAGTGTGTGAATTGTACCAACAATTTAAAGTGTGCATGGATCTGGAACTTATGGTGGAGAAGCAACATGAATGATTCAGATTTAGCAAGTTATATTAGATTCCATAAATAAAAAAGCCTTTCACTGTACCTCAGTATACCTGGCAGTAAACTAAACTGAACTGATAACATGGAGGATGGTTTCAGAGCCAGATATTGCAGAAACAATTAAATGCAAAGTGTTCCAAGATATGAAAGGGGATAATTAAAATGGTGCCTTGCCTACAACATACACCAACATTGCACAGACTAATAGGTCAAAATGATAAGCTGACTGGAGGCTTTCAGCACATGAAAACCTTTCATGACATTAATTAAAATTTAGGCAAGCTGGCCAAACAGGTGCTTCTTCCGACAAAAAATGTCAAGTGTGCTGAGTTGACCAAAAATCCAAAGGCCTCCTCGTTGAACCTAAATCTGTTGCAACTTCGGGTTTTCAAATGAAAGTGACATCGGTCGCCAGTCATAAGTTAATACTTACAATTGCAAAGACTTTGTTAGTTAGGCCTCTTACTTTACTTACAATAACAAAACAAAAAATTACTTTATTTTCAAAAGCAGAAGGAGAATTACTTTGAATAAAACTCCAAATATATACGGGCAAACCTCATTTTTTCCCCCCCCACTGGACACAGGCAAGATGCGAAAGCATTAAGGACACCCATTGAAAATTGGCACAGAAATAGGATTGTAAATTGCAATAAGCTCCAGGAACTAATATGTAGAAGGTGCAGTTTTCCTAAAAGACCATTGTACCATCTGAGTTTGGGGTAATTCCATCATTAGTAATAATCGGTCAAAATATCATATCATTGAGAGGATGTGTTTAAGAAGGAACTGCAGATGCTGGAAAATCGAAGGTAGACAAAAGTGCTGGAGAAACTCAGCGGGTGCAGCAGCATCTATGGAGCGAAGGAAATAGGCAACGTTTCGGGCCGAAACCCTTCCGGGTTTCGGCCCGAAACGTTGCCTATTTCCTATAGTGGAGATTGTTCAACTCTTTGCATGGAGCGAAGGAAATAGGCAACGTTGCCTGTTTCCTTCGCTCCACAGATGCTGCTGCACCCTCTGAGTTTCTCCAGCACTTTTGTCTACCTTCGATACCATAAACTCCAACGACATTTGATAGTGGTGTGTTTTAAAAGCCGCACATTACACAGCAGCTTGGAAAGTGTAGACTAGATCACACACACGCGCACACACAAAATAACTTGAAACGTGCTCTTTTCACTATTATTTCTTGCCCAAGAAAATTTCTAAAATGTTGGTGGGCTGGGGAATACCACATGAGTCAGTTTGTGAACCAAGGGTTTCGGCCCGAAACGTTGCCTATTTCCTTCGCTCCATAGATGCTGCTGCACCCGCTGAGTTTCTCCAGCACTTATGTCTACCTCCTATATCATTGAGAGGACTTAGGAATCAGCGGAAGGCTGAATTCCTGGCTGGTGCTCCACTAGGCCATGGCTGTCAGAGCCATGGGTGCTGAATTTGCCCTCACCTTCTCCAACTACACTGCTCTGGATTTCCCACCCACTAATCCTGGTCAGAAGTCGCTTATGTGTGAACGTTGATGCTCGTACCCACTGATGCTTCAGTCCAGACTTGATCGTTGTGGCACAGCTGGTAGGGAAGCTGCCTCTCAGCGCCAGAGACACGGGTTCAATCCTGACTCTCCCATCAGGCAAGAGGCACAGAAGTGTGAAAACGCACACCGCTCCACATCTAGGGAGTTTCTTCCCAGCTGTTGTCAGGCAAGGCAACCATCCTATCTCCAGCTAGGCAGCCATCTACCTCAAATGACACCCTCTGACGACATTTAATCTGACTTTACTGTACTTAATAATAATAATAATAATAATAATAATATATTTTATTGTCATTGCACAGAAGTGCAACGAGATTTGGTATGCAGCTTCCATCCGATGTCATAACTTAAATAACTAATCTTGCAGTAAACGTTATTCCCTTTATCCTGTATCTGTGCACTGTGGACAGATCAATTGCCATCATGTATAGTCTTTTCGCTGAATGGTTAGCACGCAACAAAAATCTTTTTACTGTTCCTCAGTACACGTGTCAATAAACTAAACTAAACTGAATAAAACATTGGTGATCTCAAAATGATGCGGCCATTAGGGCACAATAATATGCTGCAATCCCACTGTAAACTATAAAGAAATGGATTATTTAAAATACATTTGTTGAATGGACAAATGTCGTCATGCTGGCAGTTAAAGAACTCCTCTTGCAAGTGACAGAAATAACCGAGTCATATCACACTATCCAGCACCTGGGTAACACTGACCCCCAAAGGTGGGAACTGCTGATAGATGACGATGT
This sequence comes from Amblyraja radiata, assembly GCF_010909765.2. Lineage (NCBI taxonomy): Eukaryota > Metazoa > Chordata > Chondrichthyes > Rajiformes > Rajidae > Amblyraja > Amblyraja radiata. Next base: position 8,075,682 of record NC_045971.1, on the reverse strand, counting down.
GAGAAAAAAAAACACAGCACAAACAATTAGAATCAGCTTTAAATAAGGACCTCTTGGTGGACCAAAGCCAGTTGCCATGTTGTAAACTCAACGTGATTCATTGAAGCATAGAAAATAGGTGCAAGAGTAGGCCATTCGAGCCAGCACCACCATTCAATATGATCATGGCTGATCATTCAAAATCAGTACCCCTTTTCCTGCTTTTTCCCCAAATCCCTTGATTCCTTTAGCACTAAGGCTAAATCTAACTCGCTCTTGAAAACATCCAGTGAATTGGCCTCCAGTGCCTTCTGTGGCAGAGAATTCCACAGTTTCACAACTCTTTGAGTGAAAAAGTTTCTCCTCATCTCAGTCCTAAATGGCCTACCCCTTATTCTTAAACTGTGTGTGACCCCTGGCCCTGGACTCCGCCAACATCGGGAACAATTTTCCTGCATTAATTGAATAAGAGGCAATATTTCTTGATGTTATTGGAAAGTATTTCCATTTGATTAATGCTCTACCATGCCTAGCAGAAATGTCAAGGTTTCAAGTCCAACTCATTACATTTGTTGCTGTGGGTGGGTTTGGCCACCATTTTGTGCAGAGCAAGGTGCAAGCCACCATAATGATAACTAGTTTTTCTGTTTCCCCTATTGGCCAGGACCTCAGACACCCAAAGTCTCTTATCCTGTGCACTCAGCGAGACCCCGATGTGCCAATGGATTCAAGAGCAAGAACATGAAGGTCAGATATAACCCAGGAGACTGTTGGCATTCTAGCTACGGAAGCAGCTCTATAATCACATATCACAATCGCTCCACACTCTTCAATCTCTACTCCTACGGCAACATTTCTTAATTACACTGTAAATGACTCGATTGTAATCATGTACCGTCTTTCCGCTGACTGGATAGCACGCAACAAAAGCTTTTCTCTGCACCTCAGTACACAAGACACTAAACAAAACTGTTTTTAGGATAGGACATTTTAAAAATAATTTAAACGCTTCAAACAAACTTAGACTGTGCTATAAAGAGTTGGAAAAACATAGAAACATAGAAAATAGGTGCAGGAGTAGGCCATTCGGCCCTTCGAGCCTGCACCGCCATTCAATATGATCATGGCTGATCATCCAACTCAGTATCCTGTACCTGCCTTCTCTCCATACCCCCTAATCCCTTTAGCCACAAGGGCCACATCTAACTCCCTCTTAAATATAGCCAATGAACTGGCCTCAACTACCTTCTGTGGCAGAGAATTCCAGAGATTCACCACTCTCTGTGTGAAAAATGTTTTTCTCATCTCGGTCCTAAAAGATTTCCCCCATATCCTTAAACTGTGACCCCTTGTTCTGGACTTCCCCAACATCGGGAACAATCTTCCTGCATCTAGCCTGTCCAACCCCTTAAGAATTTTGTAAGTTTCTATAAGATCCCCCCTCAATCTTCTAAATTGCGAAATGCTTGAAATACTGCCACCATATATTGAAGTATGAACTCGACAAGCAATGCATAAAGGATGCTTCTCCTTGGTAGGAATGAAGCTTCTTCAAGCGATCACTGCTAATGACTGACTATTTGCATAGCTGTGGTTAGTTACAGAAAGAAAATTGGATTGGGATTGTACGTAAAATCGAACACAAATTGGCGTTTGATACTTGAATACAATCAATGGGTCAAGTTCTGTTTTTTATCGACAAACTCCTGAAGATCCGAGTAGGAAGAAACTGCAGATGCTGGGTTACACCGAAGAAAGACACAAAATGCTGGAGTAACACAGTGGGACAGGCAACATCTCTGGAGAGAAGGAATGGGTGACATTTCGGGTCAGCCCTTCTCTCCAGAGATGCTGCCTGTCCCGCTGAGTTACTCCAGATTTTTTGTGTCTATCTCGGCTGTATAAACCAGCACCTGCAGTTCCTTCCGACAAGTCTGAAGAAGGCTCTCGAGCAAAAACGTCACCCATTCCTTCTCTCCAGAGTTGCTGCCTGACCCGCAGAGTTACTCCAGTGTTTTGTGTCTTTCTCCTGAAGATCGATGTGTGCAACTCATAAGTTCAACATCAAATTATCATTTTGCCACGATCAAAGAGAGTGATATTTTCTGCCTCTTTTCAGTTGAAGATGTTTGGTTATGATAGCGCTGTGGATTTTAATCAGCCTCATTTGTTTTCAAGGTAGACAAAAATGCTGGAGAAACTCAGCGGGTGAGGCAGCATCTATGGAGCGAAGGAAATAGGCGACGTTTCGGGTCGAAACCCTTCTTCATATTTGTTTTCAAGTAGGTTTTAACATCATGGACCCCCGCGAGGCGAAACAGGCGGCTTGCGATGTGTCAAATCACCCAAAATTGTTCAATAATTTTGGGAAAAGCGCAGCCAATTTGAAAGGATATACTGTCTAATTTTAAAAAGTTATTAAAGCCGAACTAGGAGACTCCAATGTGTAGAAGGAACTGCAGATGTTGGTTTCAACTGAAAATAGACAGAAAATGCTGGAGTAACTCAGCATCTCTGGAGAGAAGGAATGGGTGACGTTTTCGGTCGAGACCATTCTCCAGACACTATTGCACTCAATTCTTTGAAAACTGCCAGATAATTTTACTGAATGAATTTTCCTTGAACACAAGAAACCAAATTTATATATGTGTGTGTGTGTGTGTGTGTATATATATACATATATATACACATATATATATATATGTATATATATATATATTTTCTAAATTCCAACAGAGAATGCTGGGGAAGCAAAATGTAATTCTAAGAAATGCCGCCAAATTCTTTTAAATTCTTTTAAATTCTTTTAAAACACCTATTTATTTTTACTAATAAGTGTACATATGTGTCAATGGTTGTCGTGTTTGTATTGTTTTTAACCGGAGATGAAATGGAATTTCGTTGCACAGTATTGTGCAATGACAATAAACGTATTCATATATATATATATATATATATATATATATATATATATATATATGTGTGTGTACATGTGTGTGCGTGCATGTGTATATATATATGTGCATGTGCATGTGTGTGTGTGTGTGCGCATGTGTGTGTGTGTGATATATATATATATATATATATATATAAATGATGGGTCTTTAGTTTCTGCATTGGATTCTGACAAATGGCACTTTTTCAGAAAACAGAGAGGAAATTTCCTCTCAGAAGGGAGTTGTTTTTGAAAAGAGTTTTCTACAGAGCATTATTTTAAAACTTTTAGGCGGCTCTGTAGGAATCGGATGACGGGCGGTTTCTTTGAAGAGGAGAGGATTAAAATAAACTCCTACGTTTTAAAGAAAATATGATCTCAGTTCAGTGAATCACCTCCTAGTTACTCATTTCAACTTGATCTGCACCGATCTCTTTCCCCGGCCCCCGGGGATTTGCTTTTCAGAAACAATTCCTCACCAGTTTACCGATGCACTGTCAGAAGAAACTCGTTCTCTGCCCCTCGCCCCCCCCCCCCCCCCCACACCCCCTTACTCGCTGGGAGGCGCGGTTGTCAGCGGTTCCTGCATTCTGCTGCAGCAGAGAGACAAGTTTGGAGACAGAGCAACACTCTGCTGAAGAGGCTGCAAGAAATTATTTTTTTAAACTTGCGGTTTTAATATTCATTTCCGTAATATGAAGATGAAAGAACAAGAGTTAGTTTTTAAACACGTTTTTATGTCGAGACTACAACAGAATAGCAAGGAATTCTAGTGGAGTAAATTGATGCACCCATCTCTCTCTTTCTCTCACTCATGCACAAGGAATCAGCCAAGCAGGCTCGGGAATAATACGTGAGATGGTAAAGTGGGTAGATAGAGCGAGATGGAGGGAAAGAGAGAGAGGGGGGGGGGGGGGGGGGTGGAGAGAAATAAAAGAGAGAGAGAGAAAGAGAGGAAACTTTAAGCAGAGTAAGAAAACAGTATCTCGGACAGAGGGGTTGGAAAGTACAGCAGAATGGCCCTGAGTTAGAGAAAGAAAATATCAGTGGTACACACAACACAAAAACGCGGGTGCAAAGAGGAGACAAAAGGCGGAGACTGACACAGAAGAGAGAGTGTGGTGGGGAAAATGTATATAAATACCCACGCAGAGAGCAAAACACAGGCAGGAAGAGAAATACATTCTTAGAGGAAATAGTGTAAAGCGAGAGAGAGAAAGGAAGCGGCAGGCGAGAGCAATGTCAAGATGTTGAATGTTTCTCCCAAATGTTTTGCTGGGGATAACCTATAAGCAGGTGTGTTGTCTAAACGGGGAGCTGGTCACGTTGCCTGCAGCCTTTATCTCAGCCCCTTGTCTTGTATATATTTTTTATTTGAATGGATGACGAATCCACTGCCATAAACAATTTTATAAGAAACCAAGTGTGCGGCTTGTCACAAAGACCTGTCGCTGTTAGTCATCATAGATACCTATAATTAACTTTCCCCAAAACTGAGATTCTTGAGTTGATTGAATTAAAAAAAAAAAAAACGCAATGATTAAACTTTCAAAAAAAAATCTTAGAATTCTTAAGGGGTTGGACAGGCTAGATGCAGGAAGATTGTTCCCGATGTTGGGGAAGTCCAGAACAAGGGGTCACAGTTTAAGGATAAGGGCGAAATCTTTTAGGACCGAGATGAGAAAAACATTTTTTTCACACAGAGAGTGGTGAATCTCTGGAATTATCTGCCACAGAATGTAGTTGAGGCCAGTTCATTGGCTATATTTAAGAGGGAGTTAGATGTGACCCTTGTGGCTAAAGGGATCAGGGGGTATGGAGAGAAGGCAGGTACGGGATACTGAGTTGGATGATCAGCCATGATCATATTGAATGGCGGTGCAGGCTTGAAGGGCCGAATGGCCTACTCCTGCACCTATTTTCTATGTTTCTATGTAACCAAGCATCAATAATTTCACTAAAATTGAAATTGAAAATCTAAGCAATCTAGGCTGATAATCTTTATTACTGATAATAACTTCATCAGCCTAGGAAGAAATGTATTATATTTGTTATGCACTCTGCTCATTATCTAGAATATATCTCCCAATAAATAACTTAATGCTGCTTTTCGTTTTTGCCAGCATTTTATTTCCTTGCAAATGAATCGCCTTTGCTACATCTCTATGAAGGAACTGCAGATGCTGGTTTAAATCGAAGATGGACACAAAATGCTGGAGTAACTCAGCGGGACAAGCAGCATCTCTGGAGAGAAGGAATGGGCGATGTTTCGGAGTCGAGACCCTTCTTCACACTGAACAGTCTTGACCCAAAACGACACCCTTTCCATCTCTCTAGAGATGCTGCCTGTCCCGCTGAGTTACTCTAGCATTTTGTGTCTATCTTTGCCTTTGCTATATGACAACTTGTATTTCCATGGTACCACCTATGACTCTACTTCCTGGGTTACAAAGTCCTAAATTCAAATTCCATTATAAATTCACCTTGGATTATTTTGAAAAGTGTTGAAAAGAAATATGCACAAGAATAAATGAGTGAAACGAGGAACTGCAGATGCTGGGATCTTGAGCAAAACACAAAAGTGAAGGAGTAACAATACATTGATTAGTACGGGGATCTAGAGTTATAGGAAAAAGGCAGATTAGGCTTTGGAGGGAAAGATAGATCTGCCGTGATAGGTATGATGGGCCGAATGGCTTAATTCTGCTTCTCGAACCTATGGACTTTATTGTTGCATGTACCTATGTACAGCGAAATTCATTGCTTTGCAAGCAACCTGGTAAAATCCAACAGTAACTCAGAGAGCCAGGCAGCATCTCTGGAGAACATGGATAGGCAACGTTGAAGGTCGGGACCCTTCTTCAGACTAATTCAATAAATTAGTATTTAAGTAGGAACTGCAGATGCTGGAAAATCGAAGGTAGACAAAAATGCTGGAGAAACTCAGCGGATGAGGCAGCATCTATGGAGCGACAATAAATGAGTATTGGTGTTATTGGTAACTTCAAATCCCAGTTTATATCCAGATCTTTGCTGAGTTGGCACAAATAACCCCTTCTTCTAAACAACTCCATGTAGAATCGCTCTCCCTTCCATCTCAGGATGGGGGAGGGGGGGGGGGAGATAGATCAAGACTCCTTAGGGACTGGACTAACATGCCCAGTTATACTTGTGATGTCTAATGAGGGGGTGGATTGAAGTTGGGAAAGGAAAAAGAAGGGCCTCGACCCTGAATGTCATCGGCCCATGTTTTTCCACAAATGCTGCCTGGCCCGCTGAGTTAGTCCAGCACTCTGTTTCCCTTTTGTCTATAACAACCTTTATAACAAGAGGAGCCGAGTATAGGAGCAAAGAGGTCCTTCTGCAGTTGTACAGAGCCCTAGTGAGACCACACCTGGAGTATTGTGCGCAGTTTTGGTCCCCTAATTTGAGGAAGGGCATTCTTGCTATTGAGGGAGTGCAGCGTATGTTCACGGGGTTAATTCCCGGGGTGACGGGACTGTCAACGATAGAACCTGCCTCAACTACCTGAAAAAAGGGGCTCGACCCGAGACGTCACCCACCCTTCTCCCCAGAGATGCTGCCTGTCCAGCTGAATTACTCCAGCATTTTGTGTCTATCTTCGGTGTAAACCAGCTTCTGCAGTTCCTTCCTACACATGCCTCAACCACCTCCTCTGGCAGCTTGCCCCATATACCCACCAGTCTTCGTATATAAAAAAGTTACCCCTCAGGTACCGATCGGGGATGATCAGCCATGATCACATTGAATGGCGGTGCTGGCTCGAAGGGCCGAATGGCCTACTCCTGCACCTATTGTCTATTGTCTACTGTCTATTATTAACCAGCATCTGCAGTTCCTTCTTACTAAACTCTCTCCCCTATTCTGCGTTTAAAGTCTTGGAACTTTACATGTCACGTTACAGGTCAGCATATCTGTGGAAAGAGAAGAGTTTTAACAGTTCAGATCGGAAACTCTTGGTCTGGGAACTGTTATCATTAATCTTGCTTCTCTCTCCACAGACGCTGCCTTGTCTGCTGGGCGTTTCCAAAATTTCCCCTTTTTTCCCCCTCGAATTTCAGCTTTCCAGCGCCTGTAATTTATCTTTTCCACACAATGTCGCTGATCTGAGATATCTAAATGATGCCCAAGACTATAAACGGAATGAAGAAGGGTCTTAAAATATATAGAGTCAAAGAGTGATACAGCGCGGAAACAGGCCCTTCGACCCAACTTGCCCACACCGGCCAATGTCCCAGTTACACTAGTCCCACCTGCCCACATTTGGTTCATATCGCTCCAAACCTGCCCTATCCGTGTACCTGTCTATATGGTATTCATATAGTGAATTGAGAATTGTTTATCAGTTATCCAAATAACTACAGTATGAGTGATAAAAGTATTGGTGAACAATCTCTGGTTCCCCAAACTCTTTGGGGGCTGTTGTGTCCGAGATGTTTCAAACCCATTGGCAGAAACTAGATAGAAACTTATTGCTATGGTTAGCCGTAATCTGTACCATTGTCTGATCACCAGACTTGGAGCAGGTGAACAAGACAGGGTGTGATTCAGCAGGTAGACCAAAAATGCTGGAGAAACTCAGCGGGTCAGGCAACATCTCTGGAGAGAAGGAATGGGTGACGTTTAGGGTGGAGACCCTTCTACAGACTGAGAGTCAGGCGAGAGGGAGACATATAGAGATATGGAAGTGCAAGGTGTGAAAACACAGATCAAAGGGGACATGAAACCAACAAACCTGCAGGTGTTGGAAATTCCTGTACGTTCAACGTGTTTATTTTCTTCAAGAAACCCCTATGTTCCTAGCCCGGTTTAAAAGAAGGGCCTCGACCTCGCACCCAGATGCTGCTTGAGCCGCTGGGTTAGTCCAGCACTTTGTGTCTACCCCCTTTGTCATTTCCTGACTCCCCTGGACCTGTAGATAGAAAGAACTGCAGATGCTGGGTTTTTGAGTAAAACACAAAGTGCTGGAGTAACTTTTTTTTTTTTTTTGCAGCGGTCCAGGCAACATTTCTGGCGGCGTTTCGGGTCAGGACCCTTCTTCAGTCTGACTCAAAGTCTGAAGACCCGAAACGCCGTCTATCCTCCAGAGATGCTGCCGGACTCACTGCATTACTTCAGCGCTCTCTCGTTTACTCCCCCCGAATCTAGTACCAGTCCATTCATGACAAGACACTCAATCTTAAACCCACGTGTAGACCGTATATATGTACAAACTGGCTGTGACAATAGAACACTTACGAACAATGAAACACTTAAGATAGACACAGAAATGCTGGAGTAACTCAGCGGGGGACAGGCAGCTTCTCTGGGGAGAAGGAATGGGTGACCCTTTCGGGTCGAGACCCTTCGTCAGAACACTTACTCCGGCTAATAGAGCGACTGATTACATTTTACAAACTTCCAAGTTCATGCAGACTTTGACCCCGACTCCGTCAATGGCGGAACCGGGTGAACGTTGAATTACCGAGTACAGATGTCCCACTTACAGTAGCTAGGTGTGTCTGTCCCATTGCCAGGCAGAGCGATTTGCTGAAAGATCATCGAACTAACACGTTGACCGTTTCTCCCCATACATGCTGACTGACCCGCTGAATATCGCCAGTATTCTCTGCTTTGTGTTTCAGAATTCCAGCAACATGTGTATATATATATACACATGTTGCTGGAATATATATATACATAAAAAATATAGAAAACAAACTGGAGTAACTCAGCGGGACAGGCAGCATCTCTGGAGAGAAGAAATGGGTGACGTTTCGGGTCGAGACCGGTCTTTTGAATATTATATATATAAATATAAGCTTTTATTTTACGTGGTATGAACGAATATGGATATATATATTTATATATAACATTCGTTTATAAACGGTTTTGGAACTAACGGCCCTTACTTTAAAATTATCCTCGATCACAAGATATTCGCTGCCTCTGTAATCCCGGCACAGGTGTCAATATCATGTCTTTCTCCCCCCCGTCTATAAACACATTTTCAGACTGATTTCTCGAGAAGATGACGTGAGAAACTAGAACAGGAATAAGCCACCACCTGCTGTGAGAACGGTTTTGTAAACAAGACTGGCGGGTGGGGTGGGGGCGGTTTGGAAGCCGTGCTGTGGGGGAAGAGTCGCTGCAACTTCTGAAACCATCCTTCGACGTTCAAACAAAACTGCTCGACATTTCAACTGGGTGGAACTGTCGCCGGCTCGCTACCATTAACCCCATGTTGTCGCTGCCCGTTCTGCTTCTGGGAAGTCACTGCGCGCTGTATTGGAATCAGTGCGAATTTCAAAGCCAAAATGTCCACAAGGACCGTTTTCAATTACGGGTTGTTAATGATCCCTACCCCCACCCCCCCACCCCCCCCCCCCCCCCCCCCCCCCCGCCCCCCATTGGAAGGTGTGGAAACCCCCCTTTCTTGGCATTACTTGAAAGTGTGGGGTAGTTATTCCCAGTCCCTAATTTCACTAAAACTAATTATTTTATCAGCTGACTTTACATCGGTAACACCTGGGAATAAATAAGTGGAAGATATAGGATTCTATGGAAATGTTTCTCAAGCTTCCATTCAGATATTGGATCATATTCTTGCTAGTTTGACGTGCTCTTCATCATGTTCCCAGTTAATGAAAGGCGAAGGCACGCAAAGGGCAGCAGATGCTGGAATCAATGCCAGAGAAACTCGGCGGATCAGTCAGCATCTGTGGGGGGAATCACCTCCAGTGCTTTGTATTTAACTGAAGTGAATTGTGACTCCCACGCTAACCAAGGGGCAACTTGCAGGGTCAAAGACGTTATGGTCTTGGAGTAAAGGGTGGGAACGTTGGACTTAGGGTCAGAGTCACAGGCGCGGAAAGAGGCCCAACTAGCCGACGCCAGGCAACATGCCCCATCTACACCAGTCCCACCTGCCGGCGCTTTAACCCATACATGTCCACATGTCTCTTGAACACAACGATAGAACCTGCCTCAATTACCTGAAGAAACGGTCTCGACCAGAAACGTTACCCATCCCTTCTCTCCAGTGACGCTGCCTGTCCAGCTGAGTTACTCCAGCATATTGTGTCTATCTTCGGTCTAAACCAGCTTCTGCAGTTCCTTCCCTCACATGCCTCAACCACCTCCTCTGGCAGCTCGTCCCATGTACCCACCAGCCTTTGTATGCAAAAAAAGTTACTTAATCCCTCCCTTCACCACCTCCAGTTTAAATTCCATTTGGAATATTTTGGAGGACCAAGAAACCAAGAACCAAGAAGAACCCCTCAGGTTCCCAATAAACCTTTCCCCCCCTCACCTTAAACCTATGTATTCTGGATTTGTCGACATGGGTTTAACCTTCCTGCTACCCATGATACACACGTTAATAGAAACAGTGGTGTCAATATTCTTGTGGGGAGAGAGAGAGATAGAATTGTTATATATATAGATCTCAATTCTATCTCTCTCACTATATATATATATATATATATATATATATAAAAATGTAAATATATATATATATATATATATATATATATAACAATTCTATCTCTCTCTCCCCCACAAGAACATTATCACTATTTATAATATATATATAGATACACTGTATAGGGAAGGGTGTGCGTTTAACACTCGGTAAAAATATCACCCGGAAACGAGTAAGTGGTAGCTCCAAATGTTCTGACGGGTGCGGTATCAGATCAAACTTTACATGACTGCTTTTTCTTTTCGTTGCCCCAAATGTTCTTATCCACAAGATAATTCAGAAAGAAACAAAAAAAGATCTCTATAATGTTTAAAAAAAAAAAAAAAAAAGCGGAAGAGATTTTCAAGTTTGAAAACCGCACGAACACAGTGTAATTCTGAAACCTTTGGGGTTGGTTTATAATCAGTCCCCGTTTAACCTCAGCCGTTTTCAAAAGTAATTGGAAACAGTACAGTTAAATAAACGCGGGGACAAGGCAGGAATCAGTTAGCGTTCGCCCTGAAATCCAATGTCTTGAAACCCCCGTCTCTTGCAAATGCGCTTCCTCACGTTGCAAAAGCCAGTTGGCGTTTCTAGTTTATATCAGTAATATTTTGCATTTTACCTACTGTTTATATCCGAACGTTCTGCAATAATTTGGGCATTTAATACATTATTTCTCTGAAACCGTTGCAATTCAAGCCAAAACGAGATGGGAGAGATGAAAATGGGTTTCGACCCGAAACCAGTCACCCATCCCTTCTCTCCAGAGATGCTGCCCGAGTTACTCCAGCGTTTTTGTGTCTATCTTGGGGGAAATGGGAGAAACCAGTCACTCACCTGCCCTGTTTGGTGATTATCATCTCCGTTTGATGCTTGTGAAATTTAGACCAGAGTTGGTAGTTGCATAGCATAATCTGCACCTTCCCCGATGCTTGCAACCCCGGCACCGCGCAGAGTGAAGTCCGTTGGTAGGTGTGAGGGTAGGGGGCAGAGAAGGAGTCGGTGCCTGCCGCGTAGACTTCAGTTCCTGGGCTCGGGTAGCTGGGCACTCCGGCGACTTGCGGTCTATTGCCGGGGTAGGGGCAATTAGACAAGGCCGGTGTCAAATACCTGCTGGCGTTGCCCACGGTGATCCCGGCGGCCGAGATGTGCTGGCTTGGGTAAGGGAGAGGGACAGAGTCCGGGGAACCCTGGCACTGGTCTCCCATTAAGTAGAACCTATCCTGCATCCCATATCTCAGGTCCTGGTAGTCTTGCATCGACTTATTCCTCTCGGCGTCTTTGTTGAAATTCTCGCTGCTCTCTGGCTGGTTCAACATAGCTATGGGAAAGTTGGGGCCGGAGTCTGGACTCGTTCCTCCCATGGACTGTCCAGAGAGGGAGGGGGTAAAAAATGTAAACTTTTTAAAAAAAATTCACCCACCCCCACACACACACAATGGGAAACGATCAAAGCTTGTTGGAGCGACCACAAGGTGTGATAATGTCCATCAGGGTACTCAAAGACTCGTTGTCTCAATCTCCCAGGTACCAGCTCCTATTAAAGATCACACTCCTCCTGCCTCGGGGTCTTTTCTACACGATTGGACGCTGTGCTCTGGTGTAGTCATAGCAGTATTTGTCTCATTGGTTTAGGCTCACGCCGTATGTACAGACGCGGCAGATTTACACAAACCACGCCCAGGGCGAAGCAGAGAGGAAACCTCGAATGAATTTCGATTAAAAAAAAAAAACAGGTCTGAACAAGGGTCTCGACCCGAAACGTCACCCATTCCCTCTCTCCGGAGATACTGCCGGACCCGCTGAGTTACTCCAGCTTTTTGTGTCTACTGGAATTTTTTTTTTTAAACGTTTGGACATGAATTTAAGGCTAATCCTATTTTTATTTCTGTAAAACGTTACCCTGCAAATGGCTTCATGAAAAAGGAAAAATAGGTTCTGATTATTGCGAGGAAGAGTGTATGAAGGAACTGGTTTACACCGAAGATAGACACAAAAAAGCTGGAGTAACTCAGCGGGCCAGGCAGCATCTCTGGGGAGAAGGGATAGATGTTGGTTTGGGGTCGAGACCCTTCTTCAGACTTCAGAAGTGTCTCGACCCGAAACGTCACCCATTCCTTCTCTCCAGAGGTGCTGCCTGTCCCGCTGAGTTACTCCAGCATGTTTGTGTCTATGGCCGACTCGTGTATCAAAACTGGAATTGACTCTGAATATCTCAAGTCAGATCACCCCCATGATGGCAATCCCAACCCAGGATGTTCGTGTTATCGGTTTTACTTCAACCGAGCATGAATTATGTAGACTCTGAAGGGTCCTTTCTTGAAACGTCGTCTATCTAGAAATGCTGCTTGACTCGCCGAATTACTCCAGCACTTTGTGTCTTTTTTGTTGTTGTAAACCAGTGTCCGCAGTTCCTCGTGTTTAATTAACATTCCCCAGTCGTCCTGACAGTCCTTTAGTTCTGACTGTACACAAAAATGCTGGAGAAACTCAGCGGGTGCAGCAGCATCTATGGAGCGAAGGAGATAGGCAACGAAACGTTGCCTATCTCCTTCGCTCCATAGATGCTGCTGCACCCGCTGAGTTTCTCCAGCATTTTTGTGTACCTTCGATTTTCCAGCATCTGCAGTTCCTTCTTAAACACTTTAGTTCTGACTGTTCTTAGACGTTGAAATGCTTAAATTCTACTTGCAATTGTAAATGCCACAATAACTTCCATACAATGGAAATATCAATTCTGGATTTTAATTGACACCAACAACAACAAAAAATCAGAAGTGAATTTGGAAAATATCAACTTCCACCTGTGTGTGACCCGGTCGGGTGGGATAATGTTAAGAAGCAACATACAGAACATCACCGGCTGGGTTTGCAGAAATACAGATGAATTTACAAGCAGAGAGCCATCGTTAACAAGAGACAGAACGGTCGCCATAATGTTGGAAATAAATCATCGACTAAAAAGTGGATGAATATTTTTTTTTTTAAAGAGCAGATACTGAACATGTGAATTAAAACAAGAAATGCTGGAAACACACAGCATCTACGGAAAGACAAACTGTTACTCTGCTTAAGGTGGAAAAAGTGATTCAGGTTATACTAATTAACAATGTAGATCAGCTACTAGTTATGAGGTGGAGACGCAAGGAACTGCAGATGCTGGAGTCTTGAGCAGAACGCAAAGTGCCGGAGGAACTCAGCAGGTCAGGCAGCATCTGCGGAGGGAGTTGACAGGCGATGTTTTGGGTCAGGGCCCCTTCTCCCGACCCCAGGAGTGTCTGTCCATTCCCTCCACAGATGCTGCCTGACCTGCTGAGTTCCTCCAGCTCTCTTGAACTTGGAGATGTTTTGGATCAACGAATTGCTCATTTAAACCCCCATTCACATTTGTCACCGAAATGTCGATTGGCAATCTGTATGTTGTAAGGAACATATTTGTAGATAGTAGTACTAAACCTCATTAATGATTAAGATGAAGGAAATGAGCAATATTGGTATATAGTACAGCACCCCACATCAAATACGTCTTAACCATTGGGCAAAAATGTGTTCGAATTCGAAATGAAGACTTTTCTAAAAAATCGACGACATCTTATAGTTTGAGTCTGAAGAAGGGTCTCGACCCGAAACATCACCCATTCCTTCTCTCTCGGGATGCTGCCTGTCCCGCTGAGTTACCCCAGCATTTTGTGTCTATCTGCGGCGTTAGTGCCGGACATTTTTCGTTATACTTTGTATCATGAGTGTAGGGAGAATTTGTTTTCTTCTCCTCCCCACCGCTGAAATAAAGGTGAAGGCGGTATCTGTAATGAAATTTGCAGGAAGATTGTTGTCCCCCCCCCCCCCCCACATCCTTGTGCGTGTTACAGGCAGCCTTGAGTTCCAGGCGATCGCTGGGATTGTGTACTCAGATCTAGACAGTGTGGCCTCATCGCTCACGTTAAACCATTAGCCTCTTGATTAAGTGCGAATCGCGAATAATCAAGCTGAGACCTGTTCCCATTGTGGCAGACCTTTCCCAACCTGCACTCCACAAAGCAGGCAACTAGCGACACGTTAACTTCTCGCCCGAGACCGCCATAGCAATCACACGATGTCCACCACACTTTACATACACGGCAGCATCTTCAAAGAGCCACTGAGATTTAGTTGCCTTTTACACTGATTACATTTTACGATTAAACTGAACGGTTGCGGTCAAGAACGATTACATATTTATGTCGCAGGTTGGTCGTTTTTTTGACGTTTATTCCGACAGCAAAATAATAAAATATATTGCGGAGGAATTCTGAAAGTAAATTAAATCAACAAACAATAAATAAAAAGTTTCTATATGAGCTGGGCACACTGAGTGTGGTGTTTGGGTCAGAATTATATACAACGATATATATATATATATATATATATTGCACATATATATATGTGTGTGTGTAAATATATATATTATATATATACACATACACGCATATATATATATATATATATATATATAAACAAACACACATATATATATAAATGCATACACACACATATACATGTCTATTTGTGTGTATATATAAATACATGTATATATTTATATTGTAAATATATGTATATATGTAAATATATATAAGGTACACAAAAATGCTGGAGAAAATCAGCGGGTGCAGCAGCATCTATGGAGCGAAGTGTGTATATATATTGTAAATATAAATATAGATTATATATATATATTTACATATATACATATACACACGCACACACACACATATTTATTTATTTTTGAGTGCGTGTTTATATCTGTATAAGCATATTAATTTATTAAATGTACACTGTTGCACATTAATGAAATCCTTTCTTGTTCCCTCCAGTAGCTTTATTTTTCGTATGTAGGTGATCTAATTTGTTGATTTGAATATCTGTGGGGGTGATCAAAGAGAGGCATTTTAACGAGAAAAGCGGTCTTCTGTAAAGTCTGAAGAAGGGTCTCGACCCGAAACGTCACCTATTTCCTTCGCTCCATAGATTCTGCCTCACCCGCCGAGTTTCTCCAGCATTTTTTATCTACCTTCTGTAAACCCTGATAACATTCCAGGTTTCCAATCAAATACTCTCAGCAATGTCAGATCATCATCGTTAATGATAGTTTATCTTGCAACAATCTCCACCTCTTTACTTGCACAAAACTCCGCACTCATTCACAGATTGAATGTTTTGGAAGATTCTGTAAGATTTCTCCAGCGCTCTCCCACACGTAATAACCACCCGATCAGTGTCGGTCTCTGTCGAGAAAATGTCTCAGTCTAGTTAATCCCCACACCTAGGTTTATTTAATGCCGCGGGTTGGTTTATTTAATCTAAACGAACTGTTGCATTCATACATTTAGTTGTCCGAAGCAGAACAAAAATCAAACCGCAAAATAAGAAAATAAAGGATAACTTGGCATAATTGGGCGTTTGTGGGGGATTCTGGTAGTGGGTAAAACTAGAGAGATGAGATGAAACAACCGCGTTATTTTATTTTTAAACCTCACCCCATCCAGATTCTTTCCCGGTGGGAAATAAATGTCATGAAGTGTCATGGGTTAAATGTGTAGGAGGGAACTGTAGATGCTGGTTTACACTGAAGAGAGACACAAAATGCTGGAGTAACTTCTTCAGAGGGTCTGAAGAAAGGTCCCGACCTGAAACGTCACCCATTCCTTCTCTCCAGGGATACTGTCTGAACCGCTGAGTTACTCCATCATTTTGTGTCTATCATGGGCTAAATGTAGCTCTCTTCTTAAATGCGTCGATCTGCCGTCGCGGTAGAGACATGTCTGAACGTCAGACTGTTTAGAAAATACAAATTGTTGACTGAATATTGCTGTTATTCTTCACACAAGTGACCATATATATCAGGCTCCAATTCGCCTTAATCATCGTTACTTTTTTTTGCATTTGTTCATTTGTTCTGTATCTCTTTCTATATCTCGTTATCCTTTCCCCTGACTCTCCTTCTGAAACATTGAAACATAGAGACAGAGAAAAATAGGTGCAGGAGTGGGCCATTCGGCCCTTCGAGCCAGCACCTCCATTCAATATGATCATGGCTGATCATCTAAAATCAGTGCCCCATTCCTGCTTTCTCCCCATATCTCTTGATTACCTTAGCCCTAAGAGCTAAATCTAACTCTCTCTTGCAAACAAATCCAGTGAATTGGCCTCCACCGCCTTCTGTGGCAGGGAATTCCACAGATTCACAACTCTCTGGGTGAAGATGTTTTTTCTCATCTCAGTTCTAATTGGCCTACCCCTTATTCTTAAACTGTGACCCTGGTTCTGGCCTCCCCCAACATCGGGAACATTTTTCCTGCATCTAGCCTGTCCAATCCTTTAAGAATTTTATATGTTTCTATATAAGATATCCTCTCATCCTTCTAAGTTCCAGTGAATACAAGCCCAGTCAACACATTCTTTCATCGTATGTTACTCCCGCCATCCGAGGAATTAACCTGGTGAAACTACGCTGCACTCCCTCAATAGCAATAATATCCTTCCTCAAATTAGGAGACCAAAATTGCACACAATACACCAGGTGCAGTCTCACCAGGGCCCTGTACAACTGCAGTAGGACCTCCTTGCTTCTAAACTCAAATCCTTAGATTTAGAGATCTGAAAAAGGGTCTCAACCCGAACCGTCACATATTCCTTTTCTCCAGAGATGCTGCGTGACCCGCTGAGTTACTCCAGCTTTTTGTGTCTACCTTCGGTTTAAACCAGCATCTGCAGTTCCCTCCTTCACCATACACAGCCTGTCGCCTCTCCAGCCTATAACAATAGTGAGGACAAGAGATTTCATCTCTACCACCTTGGAACTGAGACTACATTATTGAGAACTGTATTCTGCCCTCGAACTCTCCTTTGCTCTACCTACTGTACTTGAGTTTGACTTGATTGTATTTAGTTATAGTATTATCTGATCTGTTTGGACAGCTTGCAAATCAAAGGGTTTTTATGTACTTAGGTACCACATGACAATAATAAACCTAAACTTAGGCTGGAAACTCGTGACAAAATAAAAAGCAAATGTGCTGGAGGAACTCAGCGGGCCAGGTAGGATCTGCGGAAATAGACAGGTGGTGGCTCAGGTGGAACAGAAAGATCCCATTAGCCTGAAGAAGGGTCCAGGCCTGAAACATAGTGTAGCCATTTCCCTTCACAGATGCTGCCCGACCCGCTAATTTTCTCCAGCGCTTTGCATTTTTTAAAAACAAATAAAGTGGCCATTTGCTTGCAATTTAATTGTGTAATTACTTTCTTAAGTCAATTTCAATAGCATACACTTTAGCAAAACTATTACATTTGGCAGGAAATCTTTCTATTAATTCAATTTGCTTTAAACACTACAGACACACACACACACACACACACACACGCACGCGAACACACACACACACACGCACACACACACGCGAACACACACACACACACACACACACACACACACACACACACACACACACACACGCGAACACACACACACACACGCGCACATACACACACACACACACACACACACACACACACACACACACACACACACACACACACACACATACACACACACACACACATCATAATCATAATAGTACTTTATTAGCCAAGTATGTTTTGCAATATACGAGGAATTTGATTTGCCATACAGTCATGCCAGTCAGCTTTATTCTCCAAATTGTGCTTTAATTCATGTTACTTTCTCGAGGGACCTGCCAAGCGAGGCCTTGCTGCAGACAACGAGAATTCTTTGCGGGGGAGAATGACAGTCTAGCCGCTTCTGGGCATCGAGGGCCTCAAAGCCCTTAAACAAGGGAAGGGATCTTACCCCTGGGTGTGGGAATGAATGACATGTAAAGACAGGAGCAACACTATTGAGTATGACGATAGCAATATTGAATGTATAGATAGACACTAAGAATGTATTAAGAGTTTTTGTTTTGTATACACATTTTTTGTTACAATTAAAGTTTATTTTTGAAATAAAACAAACATTCTTGCTGTTATCATTACAACAGCAAACACAGTTGGAAAGTAAAATACTAGAGATGCTGGAAAACTGTAAGCTAAGAAAAGATCCTGATATACTCAGAAGATTGGGCAACATCTACCGAGAGAAATGGAGAGATAGCCTTCTGTCAGAACCAATTGTTTCACAAAGGCAAGTTATAAATGCACGTTTTCCTAAATCTCGGAACTGATGGGGACTGGGTAATTTGCAGCTAATTGTTTTAATCAAGGAAATCCAGGTATTTATATAATTATACAAATAAGCTTTTTCGATATTCTAAGACATTTTACAATCAATGTTGTTACTATGAAATATTTTTATTTATGGATTATCATAAATATAGTAGTTGAGTTGTGTAATCGAGCATAGGAATCTGTCACAAGCAGCAGTGGGCAATACTGATTTACTTTAGACTTTCGAGATAAAGCATGGAAATAGGCCACTCGGCCCAACGAGTCCATGCCGACCAGCAATCATTCCATACACTAGCACTATTCTACACCGTAGGGACAATTTACAGAAGCCAATTAACCTGCGACCCCGTATGTCTTTCGAGTGTGGGAAGAAACCAGAACACCCGGAGAAAACCCACGCGGTCACAGGAAGAAAGTACAAACTCTGTACAGACAGCACCAGTAATCAGGATCTAACTCCGGTCTCTGGCGCTGTAAGGCAGCAACTCTACCGCTGCTCCACTGTGCTGCCCTTGGACAAAATACTTGGAAGGGTAAGTCCTGCCCTGGATTTTTTTTCCCATCCAACAAAGAGAGAGGAGTCAGGCTTTAGTTAAATGTCCCACAAGAGAAGCAGCACCTCTGACCATGTAGCTTTGTCCGAAGAAGGGTCCTGACCCAAAACGTTGCCTGTCCATTCCCTCCGCAGATGTTGCCTGACCCACTCCAACACTTTATGATTCAGCTCCTTGTGTTTCCTCTATTGTTCATTTGTGTCAGCCTAGATTTTGGCTGTCAAGTTGCTAAAACGGGATTTGAATGACTACCGATTGACTCAGTGGCAAAGAGTCGGACACAGTGATCAACAACTGAATTCTAATTGGAATAGAAATGAATACCCTACGCAGCTCAGTATTGTAAATGGAGATGTTATGTCGGAATTAATAGGTCGTTGAGAGGAAATTTAATATAATAAAGGTAAACAAAAGACTGGATTATATGAGGTGAGCAGGTGAGAGGGTATTTAAAGAGGGAGAAACAAACTCAACATTTCAGTTCAATAGTCTTATAGGATGTTAATTCTACTTTTGTCTTCATAGATCCTTCTTGACTAGCTGAGTAATTTTATAATATTCATATTTTTATTTCAGATTGCCAGCATCTTGTGGATGATTTATGCAGATGTTTTAAGTCCTGTGTAATGCATACATTTATTATTAATAATGTATATTTTTAATTCTTATTTGAGAAATATGCCAAATGTCATGATTATTTTACATGTACAATGCTTCTGTACATGTAAAATGTGCGATGTTAATGTCGGAGACGACTGAGTTCCTTTACCCACTTAGATCGTAATTTCTAAGGAAAGTATGTTACAATTAATTTAACACTATACACTAACACTCTTTCTCTCACTCTGTGAACACACGTAGGCACATGCACAGACACGGAGACAGACACACGGCCTCACACACACACATGCCGGGACACAGACACACACACACACGCGCACACACACACACACACACACACACACACACACACACACACACACACACACACACACACACACACACACACACACACACACACACACACACACACACGAACACACACACACACACACACACACACACACACACACACACACACACACACACACACACACACACATATGCAGGGACACGCACACACACACACACACACACACACACACACACACACACACACACACACACACACATACACATACGCAGACACACACACGCAGACACACACACACACGAACACACACACACACACACACACACGCACACACACACACACACACACACACACACACACACACACATACACATACGCAGACACACACACACGCACACACACACACACGCAGGGACACAGACACACGAACACACACACACACACACACACACACACACACACACACACACACACACACACACACACACACACACACACACACACATACACATACGCAGACACACACACATCCCATGCACACACACACCACATACACACATATACGCAGTCACACACACACACATCCCATACACACACACACATATGCAGACACACACACACCTGTGCACACACACACATGCACAGACACACACATACCCATGTACATACACATGCGCAGACACACACACACCCGTGCACACACACACACACATGCACACACACATGCGCAGACATACGCACGCACACATATACACATGCACATACACACACACATATACCTGTGTGCGCACACATAAAAGACTGAAAAGGCCCGGTGCAGGAATCAGAAAATGTCGTGCAAGGCTGCATAAAATAAACTGAAAATCCCGGATACGTAATGGAATGTTAGCCTTATATTTAAAGAACTGAAGTTCCTTAAGAACTGAACAGAGAGTGGTGAGTCTGTGGGATTCTCTGCCTCAGATGGCGGTGGAGGCAGGTTTTCTGGATGCTTTCAAGAGAGAGCTAGATAGGGCTCTTAAAAGTAGCGGAGTCAGGGGATATGGGGAGAAGGCAGGAACGGGGATGATCAGCCATGATCACGTTGAATGGCGGTGCTGGTTCGAAGGGCCAAATGGCCTACTCACGCACCTATTGTCTATTGTTTAAAACTTTCAAAATAATATTTTGATTTCCCGATGGCCCAGCACTTCAACTCCCTCTCCCATTTCCAATCTGACTTTTCTGTCCTGGGCCTCCTCCATTGTCAGTGAGGCCCAGCACAAATTGGAGGAACAGCACCTCATATTTCGCTTGGGTAGTTTACACCCCAGTCAATGAACGTTGACTTCTCTAACTTCAGATAGCCCTTGCTTTCTCTCTCCATCCCCTTCCCCATCCCATTTCTCCCACTAGTCTTACTGTCTCCGCCTACATTCTATCTTTGTCCCACCCCCTCCCCTGACATCAGTCTGGAGAAGGGTCTCGACCCGAAACGTCACCCATTCCTTCTCTCCAGAGCTGCTGCCTCACCCGTTGAGTTACTCCAGCATTGCGTGCCTACCTTCGAAAGAATAGCGTGCAACAAATGCTTTTCACCGTAACTCACTGCACATGACAATAAACTAAACTAAACTAAACTAAACTAAACTGAACTAAATAAAACATGCTGGAGATACTCAGCAGGTCAGGCAGCATCTGTGGAGAGAGTTAACAAATAAGAGAGAGTTAACAAATAATGACCCTTTATCAGAAATGAATTCTATTGGGGTGCCTCTTGCAGTTTCTGCTTATTTCCTTATTTCCAGAATCTGCAGTAAAAAAAAAAAAATGTATATATATATCTGATTGCAGTCAACTTAAAACATGTAATCTTGTTACATTGGAAACAGTGAGTTCCCAAAACATTCGAGGTGTTTATTAATCTGCAGAAAACTGTGAAATGTGCTTTTCTCTCTATGATATGTTACTGCTCCTCACACAGAACAACCTCATCTGCTCCAGTTTAGCTTGATGCTCTTATCCACA
The DNA here is from genome assembly GCF_010909765.2 of Amblyraja radiata. Classification (NCBI taxonomy): domain Eukaryota; kingdom Metazoa; phylum Chordata; class Chondrichthyes; order Rajiformes; family Rajidae; genus Amblyraja; species Amblyraja radiata. The sequence goes on along the minus strand of NC_045971.1, from coordinate 8,053,609 downwards.
CACTGACACAGCCAATCTGAAGTGGTTTCTATAAGCTGGAAAGGGTGCAGAGAAGATTTAGGTCATGTGATAGGAACAGAATTGGGCCATTCGGCCCATCAAGTCTACTCCGCCATTCAATTATGGCTGATCTATCTTTCCCTCCTAACCCCATTCTCCTGCCTTCTTCCCATGACCCCTGACAGCCACACTGATCAAGAATCTATCTATCTCTGCCTTATCTATCCATTGACTTGGCCTCCACAGCCTTCTGTGGCAACGAATCCCACAGATTCACCATCCTCTGACTAAAGAAATTCCTCTTCATCTCCTTCCTTAAGGAACGTCCTTTAATTCTGAGGCTATGACCTCTGGTCCTAGACTCTCCCACTAGTGGAAACATCCTCTCTGCATCCACTCTATCCCGGATGTTGCCTGAGCTATAGGGAGAGGTTGAGCGGGTTAGACTTTGTTCCTTAGAGCACAGGAGGGTGAGGTGTATAAGATCATGAGATGAATAGATCGGGTAAATGCACAGTCTTTTACCCAGAGTAGAGGAATTAAGAACCAGATGAAATAGCTTTAAAGGGGTGGGGGGGGGGGGGGGGGGGGGGGGGGGGGGGGGGGAGAGGGGGAGGAAGGGGAGGGAGGGGGAGGGGAGGGAGGGGGGAAGTTTTAATACAAACCCGAGGGGAAACTTTTTTATACAAAACAATACTAGATAATAGAATGAGCTGCTGAAGGAGTAGATGAGGCAGGCACTCGCACAGCATTTAATAAACAATTGGACAGGTACATGGACAGGAGAGGGTTAGAGGAATATAGGGCCAAACGCAGGCAGGTGGGACTAGTGTAGATGGGACATGTTGGATGGTATGGGCAAGTTGGGCCGAAGGGCCTGTTTCCATGCTGTAAGACTCTATGACTCTATAACATAGAAACAAGGAAATGCAGACACTGGTTTACCAAGAGTAACTCAGCGGGTCAGGCAGCATCCCTGGAGAACATGGATAGGTGACGTTTTGGGTCTGGAACCTTCTTCAAACTGATTCTAAAGGTGGGAGGAAAGAAAGCTGGAAGTTTGGAGGAGCAGGACAAAGCATAGCTGGTCATAGGTGAACACAGGCAGCTGGGAAGAATCTGGAGGTGTGCGTTTTCACACTTCTATACCTTTTGCCTGATGGGAGAGGGGAGAAGAGGGAGCTGCGACTCATCCTTGATGATGCTGCTGGCCTTGCCGAGGCAGAGTGAGGTGTAGATGGAGTCAATAGAAGGGAGGTTGGTTTGTGTGATGGTCCGGGCTGCGACCACAATTTGCTGCAAGTTCTGGTTGGAGCTGTTCCCAAACCAACCCGATAAAATGCTTTCTGAAGACACAACCTCCTGCCCTGTTGCTGAGGAAATCAAAGGAAATCTTTCAAGGGAATCTACTGGTCTACCATAGTACAACTCTCCACAGCGTTTCCAATGTAGGTTGCAAGATTTTACATTTCTGATTCGTAAAAGAAAGAGTGAAGGTGAAAGATGAAAAACAGAGAGGGAGGGGAAGTCCAATCATCCTGCATGGTAGAGACATGTTAAGCAGAGCTGAAAGATGCTTAAGGGCCTGTCCCACTTACGTGATTTTTTTCGGCGATAGTCGCAGCAGGTCGCCGAAAAATGTCAAAATGTTGATAATCCAGCGGCGAACAGAAAAAGGTACGACTCTTTGGGCAACTACTCACGTCCATACAGGCGTCACCACACGACATGTATGGTCGCGACTAGTCACCCAAAGAGTTGTACCTTTTTCTGATCGCCGCGGGATTTTCATCATTTTGAAAATCTTCGGCGACCTGCTGCAACTATGACGGGTGCCGGCAGAAAAAAAAGCGCATGTGGGATAGGCCTATAAGTGTAGGAAGGAACTACAGGTGCTGGTTTACACCGAAGATAGACACAAAATGCTGGAGTAACTCAGCGGGACAGGCAGCATCTCTGGATAGAAGGAATGGGTCATGTTTCGGGTCGAGACCCTCCTGCAGTCTGAAGACCAGACCCAAAACGTCACCCATTCCTTCTCTCCAGGGATGCTGCCTGTCCCGCCGAGTTACTCCAGCATTTTGTGTCCATCTTCGGAAGATACTAAGGATTGGTTACGTGGAAAACACTGAAACAGAAAGTCGAGGGCTCTGCGCAGTTTGATTTCAATCTTAGCTTGACTTTGAAGCGGTTTGTCATTCAGGTACTCGATGGCAGATAATTCTCTTCAATCATGACATTTGCATTTATACTGATCAAATGTCGAATCCCTACCCTACAGCTCACTCTACGCCCCTACTCAGCCCACAAGCTGTACGATACAGGAATTGAAGGCAAAGGCACCATTTGCACTTTGTTAACCCTTTGATACCTGGTACCTATCCCCAACATCACAAAACACCTTTTGCAGCTAAGGTCAGCAGCAATACAGAGTGTGAAGAAGGGTCTTGACCCGAAACGTCACCCATTCCTTCTCTCCAGAGATGCTGCCTGTCCCGCTGAGCTACTCGCCAGCTTTTTGTGGCTATCTCCGGTTTAAACCAGCAGTTCCTTCCGATACATTCCTGCTCTTCTCAATGCTACATTGTAGAATTTCAAGTTAATTTGTTGAAGAGAAAATCCTGACATGAATATAAGTGATGTTTGCATAATGTTAGGAATCCAGACACCTTCCCCACAGCGATACCTTACACTGATTCACAGCCAGAATCTTGCACAAGTGCAACATCTCAGTCTAATGAAGTCTCAGTCTGCTCCAACTATCCTGGATCCGTCTGGGGACCTTGCGTCCGTATGGCATTAACATTGAATTCTCCCAATTTTGCTAGCCCTTGCTGTCTCCTCCCCTTCCTTAACCCTCTAGCTGTCTCCTCCCACCCTCCCATCCGCCCGCCCTCGGGCTCCTCCCCCTCCTCCCCTTTTCCTTCTTTCTCCCACCCCCCATCAGTCTGAAGAAGGGTTTCGGCCCGAAACGTCGCCCATTTCCTTCGCTCCATAGATGCTGCTGCACCCGCTGAGTTTCCCCAGCAATTTTGTGTATCCTGGATCTTTGTTGCTTTTTGCACATCTTTCATTTATTGATTCTAAATTTCCATTCTAACCCTCTCATTCCCTCTGATCGCTGGTCAGCACAGCCTTGGCGGGCCGAAGGGCCTGTTTCCACGCTGGATCTCTAAAGCCTAAATGGATGCCTTGACTTTCTGACCCGTAGACCACAACCAGTAAAGAGAGGCAACATAATTCTCATCACACAGTGCCCGCAAGGCTGCGTTCTCAGCCCCTTGCTATGCACTCACGACAGTGTGGCCATATTCTGCTCTGACTCCATTTACATGTTTGCAGACCACACCATTGTAGTGGGCAAGACCTCAAACAAAAATGAGACAGAGTACAGGAAGGAAATAGCGCGCTTAGTAGCATAGTGTCAAGACAACATCTTCTCCCTGAATGTCAATACTACAAAGAAGATGGTCATCGACTACAGGAAGTGGGGTGGAGGGCACACCCATGTCTGTATCACTTGTGCTGGAGATGGTCGAGAGCTTCAAGTTCCTACAAGTAAATATCGCCAACAATTTGTTGTGGTCTAATTAGAAACATAGAAATATAGAGTGCAGGACATTCGGCCCTTCGAGCCTGCACCGCCATTCAATATGATCATGGCTGATCATCCAAATCAATATCCCATACCTGCCTTCTCTCCATACCCCCTGATCCCTTTAGCCACAAGGGCCACATCTAACTCCCTCTTAAATATAGCCAATGAACTGGCCTCAACTACCTTCTGTGGCAGAGAATTCCACAGATTGGTTTGGGTAATGGTCTGGCTTGCTATGGCAATTGCTCTGCCCAAGAGCACATGACGTTGTGAGCGCAACCCAGCCTAGTCCACCGTGAAAACCAGCCTCCGCCACATCAGCTCATCCATACATCACACTGCCTCGGAAGAGCGGCCAACATAATCAATACCACTCACACTCATTCTCTCTTCTCCCCACTTACATTGGACAGAAGATCCAACAATCTGAAAACACCTACCACCAGTTTCAGGAACAGCTTCTTCCTTGATTTGCTTGTATAGCCATTAGCGAGTCTTCCCGAATAGCTGCCGTTAGCGTTACGAGCCGCTAAGAGACATCCCCGAGCTCCGACGTACCCGTTACATTCATTCTCCATGCTTACCACGAGTTTGATTTTTTCTAAACTCAGGAGAGCTCTTGGAATGAACTCGTACCGTGGGACAGGGCTTTAAGTTTAATTTAGTGATACAGCCCACTGAGTCCGCGCCGACCAGCAATCCCTGCACACTAACACTATCCTACACACACTCGGGACAATTTATAATTTTTCCAAGCCAATTAACCTACAAACATGTACGCCTTTGGAGTGAGGGAGGAAACCGGAGCTCCCGGAGACAACCCAAGCAGGTCATGGGGAGAACGTACAAACTCCACACAGGCAGCACCCATGGTCAGGATCGAACCGCTGCGCCACCGTGCCGGTGGTATTTGTTCAAGGAAGGACGAGTGATGCTCTTCGAATTTAATTTGTTGTGTGAAGAATTTTGAAATATTTCAACCTAAGAACACTTGACCTGATGAGGCGCTATATTAATGCAAGTATCACTATTCCATCCAACTGTTGTGATTTAATGAGCAACAAACAGCACATCTGTTGGTTGAAAAGTGATTAATCAACGGCAGAGAAATGCTGTTTGCAATTGAATTCAGTGTGAAAGAAAACGTCAATAAGACTGGTCATACATTGAACAAGAAGTTCGGAGTCTGGCTCGCTGTTCGGTACGCCATGGTGCACTGGACAGGAGTCCTAAAAAGTTAATTTGCAAGTCGAATCCTTCGAATTGAATGATTGGGAATCCGCTCCCTCGGAGATGGGCAATTGATTATTATTCTCAATGGATTTTTATGATGTGTGAATTTTCCAGCTTCACTGCAGAGTTTTGGAGGAAACTTTCTCCACAGCTTCTGGCTCCATGCTGTGCCCTTTTGGTGAAGAAAATCTTTAATGTTCCCATCAGGATGTCACAAGAGCGTCTCCAAACGACTTTGAACACGAACGAAAAGCCTTAAATGTATATTCTGGAAGGTGCACCGTCTGCATGTCTTGTGGGAGCACAACTCCGCAATTTGCAACTGAAAGGAATGAAACCAACAGCAATTAATCCTGCAGCTGTGTCCAAATCCCCTGGGATGTGGTGGAGGGTGGGAGGTGGGGGTCAGGATGTGTATGGGTGCCGCATGATAGGGGACTCTGTAAAGTTCAGCAGTGCAAAAGGCCACATTGTGGACTCATCCAGGGTCTGATCCCAAACGTGAAGGCAATCAGTGACGGAAAAAATATAATGTAGACATAAGAAACTGCAGGTGCTGGTTTACAAAAAAAAAACACAAAAATACTGGAGTAACTTAACCGGTTGGGCAGCATCTCTGGAAAATATGGATAAGCCATTTAGAACAGAGACGAGGAAACACTTTTTCTCACAGAGAGTGGTGAGTCTGTGGAATTCTCTGCCTCAGAGGGCGGTGGAGGCAGGTTCTCTGGATGCTTTCAGGAGAGAGCTCGATAGGGCTCTTAAAAATAACGGAGTCAGGGGATATGGGGAGAAGGCAGGAACGGGGTACTGATTGGGGATGATCAGCCATAATAACATTGAATGGCGGTGCTGGCTTGAAGGGCCGAATGGCCTACTCCTGCACCTATTGTCTATTGTCTATAGGTGACGTTATATGTTGGGACAGAAGGATTCTGACCCGAAACGTCATGGGGTCATACGATACGTTACGATAGATCTTTATTTATCCCAGGAGGAAAATTGGTCTGTCAACCGTCATAAAACACAAGATACATGAAACGTGACATTAAAGTGATGACATTAAATTGATTAAATTAATTGAATTAATTAATACAGCCTGTAAACAGGTCTTTCGGCCCCAACTTTGCCACGCTGATCAACATGCTCCCATCTACACTAGTCTCACCTGCCTGTGTTAGACCTCCCCACCATCGAGAGGATATATCCTCTCATTTCGTTGTCTCTGTACTGTACACTGACAAAGACAATTAAAGTTGAATCTGAATCTGAAACTGATATCGGAGTCGCTGCCTCAAAACGGCAGCCAACATCATCAGAGACCCACACCATCCTGGCCACACGCTCATCTCACCACTGCCATCGGGAAGAAGGTACAGGAGCCTGAAAACTGTAACACCCAGGTTCAGGAACAGCCTCTTCCCTGCATCCATCACTAAACACTACAACCTCATATATTCTCTGAACATCAATAGACTATTATCATTTTATTATTATTATTATTATTATTATTATTATTATTATTATTATTATTATTATTATTATTATTATTATTATTATTATTATTATTATTATTATTATTATTATTATTATTATTATTATTATTATTATTATTATTATTATTGCACTATAATTGTCTGTTTGTTTTTTGAGTATGTGTGTGTGTATATATATATATATATATACGTGTGTGTGTGTGTGTGGGTCTATATATATATATAAATATATATATATAAATATATGTATATATAAATATATGTGAGTATGAGTATATGTACATATTGCACATGTTTCTCTCTCGATTATTATATTGTTTACAGTGTACTATGTTTGCATATTCTGTTGTGCTGTAGCAAGTAAGAATTTCATTGTTCTATCTGGGACACATGACAATAAAAGACTCTTGACTCCTTCTAAACCTACCCTATCAATGTACCTGTCCAAATGTCTTTTAAACGTTGTGATAGTGCCTGCCTCAACTATCCCCTCTGGCAACTCGTTCCTTGCTCGGCTCGGCTTGTACTCGCTAGAATTTAGAAGATTGAGGGGGGATCTTATAGAAAATTCTTAAGGGGTTGGACAGGCTAGATGCAGGAAGATTGTTCCCGATGTTGGGGAAGTTCAGAACAAGGGGGTCACAGTTTAAGGAGAAGGGAGAAGTCTTTTAGGATCGAGATGAGAAAAAAAAAATTCACACAGAGAGTGGTGAACCTCTGGAATTCTCTGCCACAGAAGGTAGTTGAAGCCACAGTTCATTGGCTATATTTAAGAGGGAGTTAGATGTGGCCCTTGTGGCTAAAGGGATCAAGGGGTATGGAGAGAAGGCAGGTACAGGATACTGAGTTGGATGATCAGCCATGATCATATTGAATGGTGGTGCAGGCTCGAAGGACCGAATGGCCTACTCCTGCACCTATTTTCTATGTTTCTATGTTTCTATACACCCCGCACCCTTGGTGTAAAAAAGTTGTCCCTCAGGTTCCTATTGAATTTTTCCATCGGTCCTCTCCACCTCTCCATACTTGCCCTCACAGTGATTACTTTGTTCTGGAAATAGTGATTCTCTCTCTGAGGAATAGATGTGAGTTTGACTTTTCTAATTCATCCGTTGCATGCAGGGTCTTCGGCTCCAGCCCTTAACCACACTGTCTGTGCTGAAAGATGAGGTTCTGTTTTAAAGACGCTTCACTTCCTGTCTAAATGGCAGTGCAGTTTTAAAGATGCTACATTTACAAATGGTCAGGAAGTTCCAGAGTGAGATGCCTCTGTTGATGGCAACGAAAGACCACTTGCATGTCAGTCTTGCCTCTGAACTGCCGCAGTTTCCATGAGCTTCCATTCATTGAGGTTTGACGCACTTTCACTCTGATCTTTAACTTGGCTCCCGGCATCAGCGTGTCACTTTCACAGTTGCTACTACTAGCTGCGCTGGGATTAGCTGCAAAACACTATTTCACCATTGTAACCTGGAGGGCACTGGACTACTGCCACTGGTTCAGAGTTTAACGTAGAGAGATCCAGCGTGGAAACAGGCCCTTTGGCCCACCGAGACCACACTGACCATTGATCACACATACACTAGGTCAATGTGCAGGAAGGAACTGCAGATGCTGGTTTAAACCGCAGATCAACACAAAAAGCTGGAGTAACTCAGTGGGGCAGACAGCATCTCTGGAGGAAAGGAATATGTGACCCTGAAGAAGGGTCTCGATCCAAATCCTTTTCTCCAGAGATGCTGCCTGAACCGCTGAGTTACTCCAGCTTTTTGTGTTTACACTAGTTCAACGTTAACCCACTTCTGCACCCTACACACCAGGGACAATTTACAGAAGCCAATAAACCCACAAACCTGCACGTCTTGTGGGATTGTTCCCGATGTTGGGGAAGTCCAGGACAAGGGGTCACAGCTTAAGGATAGAGGGGAAATCCTTTGGAACCGAGATGAGAAACACATTTTTCACGCAGAGAGTGGTGAATCTCTGGAATTCTCTGCCACAGAAGGTAGTTTAGGCCCGTTCATTGGCTATATTTAAGACGGAGTTAGATGTGGCCCTTGTGGCTAGAGGGATCAGGGGGTATGGAGAGAAGACAGGTACAGGATACTGAGTTGGATGATCAGCCATGATCATATTAAATGGCGGTGCAGGCTCGAAGGGCCGAATAGCCTACTCCTGCACCTATTTTCTATGTTTCTATGTTTCTATGTGGGAGAAAACTGGAGCACCCGGAGAAAAAATCCACACGGGTCACAGGGAGAACGTGCAGACTCCGCACTGACAGCACCCAAGGACAGGATCGATCCGGGTCTCTGATGATGTGAGTTGCACCAGCAGCAACTTCTCCTAGTCGCATTTCTGAGGCTTGTTTCCAGCTCTATTGAGTGTTAGTCAGGGTGGGCAAGATGGGCCGAAGGGCTTATTTCCACACTGTATGACTATGACTCTAATAGACTCTACATCCGGCCCATCAACTGCACTTAGACATTAATGCACTGAGGTGGAAATTTCATTCCAACAGCTAACTTTAATTACAGAATTAAAATATGGTATTTAAGATAAACTGCTGCTTGCCCGCCCCATTCCCCCTCACGTGGCCTCTCATCCTTTTTTCTAATTCACACACATGCAATCCCAGCTGACACGCTGGTTTTATACCGTCAGTGATTAAGTTGAGTTCCAAGTTCCCATCTCGCCGATGGTGTTATATGGGAATTCTCTCACCTCACACTGGCATGGGATTTACTTTTCACAATCTTTACATTTTATTTCCTCCTGAAGATCCGACATTTACTGGGATGTCATTCCATTGGCACCTATCCACCAGCGCAATGGGATTGTATTCTCCCTGTGCATTCCCGACACGTGGGGAAAGGTGCCACTCTGCAGCTGAGGTGTGCATTGGGAGTAATGGGCATGGCCCCACTTTGGCGATTTTTCAGCGGACTGCCGGTGACTGTCAAGTTGCCGGCAGTCGCCTGATAAAACGGCGACTGTCAGAGTGGAACACACACACACACACACACACACACACACACACACACTCACACACACACACACACACACACACACACACACACACACACACACACACACACACACACACACACACACACACACACACACACAAAAACACACACACACACACACACACACACACACACACACACACACACACACACACACACACACACACACACACACAGAAGGGTTTCGGCCCGAAACGTCGCCTATTTCCTTCGCTCCATAGATGCTGCTGCACCCGCTGAGTTTCCCCAGCAATTTTGTGTACCCACACACACACACACACACACACACACACACACACACACACGCACACACACACACCCACCTTCCTTCACTAGCCCGTATTGCAGGCGGGGGACAATGCAAGTGGGGGGAGCGCACACAATTGTGTTGTGAGCTGGCATAGACTTAATGGGTTGACATTTTTTAAGCAAATTTGGAAATCCAGAATTTGTGTGGGAACAGATAACTAAAACAGTCAGAATTTATATAAGAGGACACAAAATGCAGGTGCATCTCAGCGGGTCAGGCAGCCGCTCTGGAGAGCATGGATAGGTGACGTTTCAGATCGGGACCTTCTTCAGACTGCAGAAGGATGCTGACCCGAAACGTAACCTATCAATATTCTCTAGAGCTGCTGCCTGACCCAACGGGACATTGAGTTACTTCAGCACATTGTGTCCTTTTGTGGAATCCAGCATCGGCAGTTCCTGGTTTAGACAGAATATATTTGATGGATTTATCCTTGGCAGGAGGTTTAATGCTGAATTCGAATTTTTTTCGGATATATTTGGTGAGATCTCAAACTGGGGGTCCCTGTATGGATTGCCGTAGAGAACACAGAATGGAAAAATGACTTGTCCGGGATCACCTGGGATCAGTTATATCACGTAAGCAATCCATGTAGTTTTGATGTCCTTCGATTTAACTTTTGTCATGCGGCACGGTGGCGCAATGGTAGAGTTGCTGCCTCACAGCGCCAGAGACCCAGGTTCAAACCTGACCAGGGGTGCTATTTGTATGGAGTTTTCGTACGTTCTCCCCGTGACCACGTGGGTTTTCTCCGGGTGCTCTGGTTTCCTTTCACACTCCAAAGAAGTACGGGTTTGTAGGTAAATTGGCTTCGGTAAAAATTGTAAATTGCCTCTAGTGTGTGTAGGATAGTACTAGTGTAGGGGGGTCGCTGGTCAGCGTGGACTCGGTGGGCCTAAGGGCCTGTTTCTGCGCTGTATAAGGTTGGGAAGTGATGCGGCAGGAAGTGACCTTTGAGCTTGGGTTTTAGTTCCTGTAGTTGAGCAGAGCCTAGGCCAGAGCTTCATATGTGTCGGTTGATGCAACAAAGTGAAACCTCTCTTGTTGTCCTTCGACGTCAGTGCGTTGGAGGTTGCTCACCTCAATAGCGAGCAGCAGATCTGTTTTGCTAGAAAGCTTTGTCGCGGAGTCTCACGTTCCATCTACGCTGGGTTTCACACTGCGGACCAACTGCGTGACTTCCTGCTTTGGCCGGGGCTGCCATGGGGTGATGTAGCTGAGTCAATCTGCAGGCTCCGTGAATCATCACAACCCACTGATGCAGAGGACCAAACATGAGCTGCGAACACATCAATCGACACCCAGTCAGCAAGAGGCAGCCCCGTTAACATTGCAAATGCAGGGAGATGGGGCTCAGCATCTTTCAGAGGTGTCGAAGCTGTGGCTAACAGCTCCTGACGTGTGCAGCAAATTGAGAGTTAGTAAGAAACCAATTTCAAGAGTCAAGGTTGTTTTATTGTTACGTGTCCCAGATAGAACAATGACATTCTGCAACACAACAGAATGTGGAAACATAGTACACTGGAAACAATATGATGAATGATAAATGTAAACTTCCCCTAGTTTGTTGGGAGTGGATGCAAAGTGATATAACATTGAACTAATGTGAACAAGTGATCAGTGGCAAGCATGGATTTGGTGGGTGCCTAAAGGGCCTGTCCCACTTGTGCAACCTAATCCGCGAGTTCTGGCTTGACTGTTCCCTTGACTCATACTCGCAGCATGGTCGACACGAGATCATAGGAGGTCTTCGTAACTCTCCTTCATGCTCGAGAGTGGTCTCCGCACACTCGAGGCCTCAGCTAGGTTGCGGCATTTTTTTCAATATGTTGAAAAATGCCCGCAAGTAAAAAAAGTTCACCATGGAAAGCTAGTCTTCAACATGAAGCTAGTCTTCAACATGAAGCTAGTCTTCAACATGAAGCTAGTCTTCAACATGAAGCTAGTCTTCAACAAGAAGCTAGTCTTCAACATGAAGCTAGTCTTCAACATGAAGCTAGTCTTCAACAAGAAGCTAGTCTTCAACATGAAGCTAGTCTTCAACATGAAGCTAGTCTTCAACAAGAAGCTAGTCTTCAACATGAAGCTAGTCTTCAACATGAAGCTAGTCTTCAACACGAAGCTAGTCTTCAACACGAAGCTAGTCTTCAACATGAAGCTAGTCTTCAACATGAAGCTAGTCTTCAACATGAAGCTAGTCTTCAACATGGAGCTAGTCTTCAACATGAAGCTAGTCTTCAACATGGAGCTAGTCTTCAACATGGAGCTAGTCTTCAACATGAAGCTAGTCTTCAACATGGAGCTAGTCTTCAACATGAAGCTAGTCTTCAACATGAAGCTAGTCTTCAACATGAAGCTAGTCTTCAACATGAAGCTAGTCTTCAACATGAAGCTAGTCTTCAACATAGTCGAAGGAGATCTTCAACATGTCATTTTTTCAAACACTCCTAAACTTTTCTAAACTCGCCAATTAGGTCGCCCAAGTGGACAGCCCTCTTCGGGTCTGTTTCCATGGTGTAACTTTCAATCAAGCAATTCAATCAATCATTAGACTGAGACTCAATCCAATAACTCTTTGAGTTAGATGGCAGTCATTGAGACGAGCCTAGAAACAAAGAACTTCAGATGTTGGTTAATACACAAAAGGACACAAAGTGGCTGGAATAACTCAGCGGGTCAGGCAGATCTCTGGAGAACATGGCCAGGTGACATTTCGGGTAGAGATCCTTCTGATCCTCCTCTATCTTTGCGCCCTAACAAAGCAAACCCATAAACTCCTGGGGGAAAGAGCATTGAGACATTGAGTGTGAATTATTACAAATTGGCCAAAAGGGATTCTGATGTTTTCTTTTCCCTTTTTTCACTCCAGTGAAAATTTAAAAAAACTATTCTTCAGGAAGGATGTTGTCGAGTTGGAACGGGTACAGAGAAGATTGACGAGGATTTTGCCTGGGCCTGAGCTACAGGGAGATTTTGAGCACCCTGGGACTCTATTCCCTGGAGCGCAGGAGGATGAGTGGGAATGATCTTATAGAGGTGTATAAAATTATGAGAGGAATAGATCGGGTAGACGCACAGGGTCCCTTGGACAAGGTCGGGGAATCGAGAACAAGGGGACAAATGCAGGCAGGTGGGACTAGTGTAGATGGGACATGTTGGTTCGTACAGGCAAGTTGGACCGAAGGGCCGGTTTACACTGTATGACTGACTGTATTTCTATGACTCCAATGTTTCTCCAAGGATATCCAAAGGCTGAGAACAGAAGCAGAAGAGATTTGCAAAGGCAAATGTGTCATGTAAATCTTGAACATTTGAAAAGAATTGAATTAAACATCTAGACTCTTGAATGGGGATGGTGCCTTTTTTTATTCCCCTCCGTAGCAGCCAGGAAACTCGCTTACATTTGAATGCAGCGTCTAGCAACACCAAATACACAAACACAGTCAATAAAGGAGGGCTTCTCAGAGATTGTCATTGTGTGTCTCAGGTTCCCATTGACTTGATTTGCGAGTGGTCTCTCGTTTTGTGAAGCTACACAGTTTATGTGTAAGAAGGAACTGCAGGTGCTGCTTTACACCCAAGATAGGCACAAAGTGCTGGAGTAACCCAACGGGCCAGGCAGCGTCTCTGGAGAGAAGGAATAGGTGATGTTTCGGGCCGAGACCCTTCATTAAACTTTAGTTTAGTTTAGTTTAGTCTATTGTAATGTGTATGTCAATAGTGCTTAATTCGTCAAATATGCAAATGTACGGTGAATAGTTTTTGCATATATTACACATGCGGGCGGCGTCATATTTTGGCGCCATTACTCAAAGTCCAAAGTCCGGTCGGCCCGTGCACTTGATGTACATGATTGATTTTGATTGATAATGGACTGGGTGCATGAAGACTGCTTTGTTATGAACTGGTGCCGCAGACAACCAACTATACTCAATACACTGGTAGACAAAAATGCTGGAGAAACTCAGCGAGTGAGGCAGCATCTACGGAGCGAATGAATAGGTGACGTTTCGGGTTGAGACCCGAAGGGATAGGTGACGTTTCGGGTCGAGACCCGAAGGGTCTCGACCCGAAACGTCACCTATTCCTTCGCTCCATAGATGCTGCCTCACCCGCTGAGTTTCTCCAGCATTTTTGTCTACCTTCGATTTTTCCAGCATCTGCAGTTCCTCACTTAAACATACTCAATACACAAAACATCTTTGTCCACACTTCATCTGCACATAACGCTGACTTGGCAAGGCCACCAGCATAATCAACGGCCAGTCCCACCCCAGCCACTCCCTCTTCTCCCCTCTCCCATCAGGCAAGAGGCGCAGAAGTGTGAAAGCGCACGCCTGCTAAAACTGCCAGCATGTGATACAAGCCCCTTCATTCCCTGCACATTCATTACAACAAGGCTAGACACAGAGTGCTGGAGTAACTCAGCAGGGCAGGCAGCATCTCTGGAGAAAAGGAATGGGTGATGTTTCAGGTCGAAACAGTTGTCAGAGGTTTTGGGGAGAAGCATAGAAACATAGAAAATAGGTGCAGGAGTAGGCCATTCGGCCCTTCGAGCCTGCGCCGCCATTCAATATGATCATGGCTGATCATCCAACTCAGTATCCTGTACCTGCCTTCTCTCCATACCCCCTGATCCTTTTAGCCACAAGGGCCACATCTAACTCCCTCTTAAATATAGCCAATGAACTGGCCTCAACTACCTTCTGTGGCAGAGAATTCCAGAGATCCACCACTCTCTGTGTGAAAAATGTTTTTCTCATCTCGGTCCTAAATGATTTCCCCCTTATCCTTAAACTGTGACCTCTTGTTCTGGACTTCCCCAACATCGGGAACAATCTTCCTGCATCTAGCCTGTCCAACCCCTTAAGAATTTTGTAAGTTTCTATAAGATCCCCCCTCAATCTTCTAAATTCTAGCGAGTACAAGCCGAGTCTATCCAGAAGGCAGGAGAATGTGGATAGGAGGGAGAGATAGATCAGCCATGATTGAATGGCGGAGTAGTCTTGATGGGCCGAATGGCCTAATTCTACTCCTATTCATTGTGATGGCGAACCAAAACGTCACCCATTCCTTCTCCCCAGAGATGCTGCCTGTCCCGCTGAGTTACTCCAGCATTTTCTGTCTATCTTCGGTTTAAACCAGCATCTGCAGACAGTGCCTTCCTTCACATTACAATCAGGCATTCTATTTCCTACAGATACCTGTGATCATAGAAGCTTTCGACACCTTTGTAAATGGTATAGACTCACCAAGTCTGGGGAACATCCAATGCCACGCATCCTTAGACAGCTCGACTAACCTCTCGAAATAAAATAATAATCGCAATTTTTATTTTTTTTGGAGATATTTTTTTTGTACCTATAATTGAGACGTGGGTTTTTATTTAGGGAAAGATGGGGGGGGGGGGGCGATCAGCGGGGAGGGGAATGAAGTATTCTACGGTTGGTTCGCTGTTCCTTCGGAGAAGGAGTGACAAGAGGATATGTAAAGGAATCTGCGTCCCGTCCCATCTGGCCTCCCCCATCGGGTGTTAAACGCGCAGCGCTGCCTGGTCCCCCGCAGTCGACAGACAGCGCCACCAAGGCATTTCAGATGTGGCGCGACAACCCAACCCGGGCCAGCTGCTCCTGGCAGCCTCTGTGCCAAGGAACAGAGCAGAGCTATTACTGGCTAAATATAACCCGGCCAGACGCAGCCCACACGGCTCTCGCGTGGAGACATGTTTCTGTTCAGCTCGGTTTAGTTTATTGCCACGCACACCAAGGTAAACATAGAAACATAGAAAATAGGTGCAGGAGGAGGCCATTCTGTCATTGCGATCATGGCTGATCGTCCCCTATCAATAACCCATGCCTGCCTTCTCCCCATTTCCCTTGACTCCACTACCCCCTAGAGCTCTATCTAGCTCTCTCCTATATCCATCCAGTGACTTGGCCTCCACTGCCCTCTGCGGCAGGGAATTCCACAAATTCACGACTCTCTGGGTGAAAACGTTTTTTTCTCACCTCAGTATTAAATAATAATAATGGATGGGATTTATATAGCGCCTTTCTAGAATACTCAAGGCGCTTAAATGACCTCCCCTTTATTCTAAGACTGTGGTCCCTGGTTCTGGACTCGCCCCACATTGGGAACATTTTTCCTGCATCTAGCTTGACCAGTCCTTTTATAATTTTATATGTTTCTATAAGAACCCCCTCATCCTTCTAAACTCCAGCGAATACAAGCCTAGTCTTTTCAATCTTTCCTCATATGACAGTCCCGCCATCCCAGGTATCAATCTCGTGAGCCTACACTGCACTGCCTCAATCACAAGGATCACAAGGTACAGTGAGAAGCTTTTTTGTTGCGTGCTAACCAGTCGGCAGAAAGACAATGCATGATTACAGTCGATCCATTTTACAGTGTGCAGATCACATGTTAAGGGAATAACCTTTAGTGGAAGGTAAAGCTAGTAAAGTCTGAAGAGGGGTCTCGACTCGAAACGTCACCCATTCCTTCTCTCCAGAGATGCTGCCTGTCCCGCTGAGTTACTCCAGCTTTTTGTGATCATCTCCGGTCAAGGATAGTCTGAGGGACATCAAAGAGGTAGATCATAGTTCAGCTCTGCTCTCTGGTTGTGGTAGGATGATTCAGTTGCCTGATAACAGCTGGGAAGAATCTGTCTCTGTATCTGGTGGTGTGCGTTTTCATACCTTCTATACTTTTGGCCCGATGGGAGAGGGGGTGGCCAGGGCGCGACTCATCCTCGATTACGCTGCTGGCCTTGCCGCGGGGAATAAATGGAGTCAATGGAAGGGAGGTTGGCTTGTGTGATGGTCTGGGCTGCGTCCACAATTCGCTGCTCCTTGAGCCAGGAAGCTCTCTCACTTTGCTCCATGGTGGAGGAATACTGCGGATTATTAATCGTGTAGGAAGGAACTACACACCGAAGAGAGACACAAAATGCTGGAGTACGCTATTTCCAAGCAATGAACAGTGAAGGAGAGTTCATATTTATATGCACATCCATGCACAATCACAAAAATACGCCGAAATACCACACATTCAGCCTTAAAAAGAGACACAAAGTGCTGAAGTAGACAAAAAGCTGGAGAAACTCAACGGGTGAGGCAGCATCTATGGAGCGAAGGAATGGGTGACGTTTCGGGTCGAGACCCTTCTTCAGACTTCTACACCCATTCCTTCGCTCCATAGAGGCTGCCTCACCCGCTGAGTTCCTCCAACATTTTGTCCACCTTCGATTTTTCCAGCATCTGCAGTTCTTTCTTAAACAAAGTGCTGGAGTAACTCAGTATGTCAGGCAGCATCTCTGGAGAACATGGGGAGTTGACCTTTCGGGTCGGGGCCCTCCTTGTGTTGCATCTACAACCTCACAGACACATCTGCACAAGTACACACACATACATGAACACACACACGCATGCACATATACACACTCACGCACACGCACATGCAAACACGTACACGCAAACAAATATACACAGTCACACGAACACGTGCACACACCTTGAAACATAGCATATGATGAGCGTTTGACGGCACTGGGCCTCTACTCGCTGGAGTTTCGAAGGTTGAGGGAGACCTCATTGAAACTTACAGAATAATGAAAGGCATGGATAGAGTGGATGTGGAAAGGATAGAAACATAGAAACAAAGAGAGAATCACTATTTCCAGAACAAAGTAATCACTGTAAGGGCAAATATGGAGAGGTGGAGAGGACCGATGGAAAAATTCAATAGGAACCCGAGGGACAACTTTTTTACACCAAGGGTGCGGGGTGTATAGAAACATAGAAACATAGAAAATAGGTGCAGGAGTAGGCCATTCGGTCCTTCGAGCCTGCATCACCATTCAATATGCTCATAGCTGATCATCCAACTCAGTATCCTGTACCTGCCTTCTCTCCATACCCCCTGATCCCTTTAGCCACAAGAGCCACATCTAACTCCCTCTTAAATATAGCCAATGAACTGTGGCCTCAACTACCTTCTGTATTTTAGAGAATTCCAGAGATTCACCACTCTCTGTGTGAAAAATGTTTTTCTCATCTCGGTCCTAAAAGATTTCCCCCTTATCCTTAAACTGCGACCCCTTGTTCTGGACTTCCCCTTGTTCTGGTTGTTTCCACTGGTGGGAGAGTCTGGGACCAGAGGTCCATAGCCTCAGAATTAAAGAGCTTTGTTTTAGAAAGGAGGTGAGGGGGGAACTTCTTCAGTCAAAGGGATGTTAACCTGTGGAACTCATTGCCACGGAGGGCTGCCCTTGCGTTAGTTGACAAGGCCCCTAGAAAGGAAGGGTTTCGGCCCGAAACGTCGCCTATTTCCTTCGCTCCATAGATGCTGCTGCACCCGCTGAGTTCCTCCAGCAAGTTTGTGTACCCTAGAAAGGGCAGTTGCATTGACGAGGCACTTAGCAATGGATTGCACGCGATTAGCATTCTGAAACTCGATGGTGATTCTCGGCAGAACTTCAGGAAGAACCAGATGAAACAAGTTTGCTGCGATATGTGTGTTGCAACAGGCGCTGTGTTGCCCATTCTCAGCGACAACAGTTTCATCCTGTCCTCAATTAACACCCAATTAACTGGCTCTGGGAACGTGGTGGAATGTGAGTGAGTTTGCATCATTAAAAGATGATGCATTCCACGGGGAGGGGTGGGGGGGGGGATGGGGAACAAAAGAATAGTAAATTCAGAGGTAGACAAAAATGCTGGAGAAACTCAGCAGGTGAGGCAGCATCTATGGAGCGAAGGAAATAGGCAACGTTTCTGGTCGAAACCCTTCTTCAGAAAATAGTCGTATTTTCTAATGTAGAATACAGAATAAATAAAGAAAATAGCAGAATAGTAGACTAGTATGATAGTAAATTCAGGACTGAACCAGATTCCCTCAGCTTCTAACCAGGGTGCAGAATTGATGAGGGGACAGGGAGAGGGGCAAAGGTCCTGCCCTGGCTAACCATGGCCTGTATCCTTTTTCATTGTTACTTTTTTCCATATCTTTTGTTCGTTGTTCTCCACCATTGTCTATTTCTCTCGTTTCCCTTATCCCTAACCAGTCTGAAGAAGGGTCTCGACCCGAAACGTCAGCCGCTCCTTCTCTCCAGAGATGCGCGCCTGGCCCGCTGATTTACTCCAGCTTTTTGTGTCCATCTCTGGTCTATGACCACTACCGTCCATGTCTGAAAGCCGTTTTCCCCTGGCCTCACTTTGTGAAGCCCAACAGCACGCGCATCTCTGATGTCGCATCAGCAAAGCACGGGAATCTCCCAAGGCACTTCACAGATCAGAAAAACACAATTCCATCTGCCAGCTACTGAATCTCATTGATTTTTAAAGTTCTTCCCATCCACACTCAATGTTTCCACCTCAAGGCATTAACTCCCCCCCCCCCCCCCTGTCTGAGGCTCAGGGTAATGAATGCCAGAAGGTCATCAAACTATCAGTCTCACTAGACAAAAATGCTGGAGAAACTCAGCGGGTGCGGCAGCAACTATGGAGCGAAGGAAATAGGCAACGTTTCGGGCCGAAACCCTTCTTCAGACAAGACTAAAGACTCACGCCTGACACTTGTTAGTGAGCAGCAGTGAACTATGACCAAAATAGTGTGGTATTACAGCCTCACCATCTTTCAAGTGTTCCCAGAGCAGGGAAGGGTCTGGAGAGGGAACTCATTTTTCACCCCCCCCACCCCCCTTCAATGGATGCTAAAGGCATTTATAATTGTCCTTGCTACTGACCCATCAGCAGTGGTCAGCTAGCCGCCCTCAGTGCAGGACCAAAGCTTGCCTCTCTGTTCATTCCCTCCACGGATGCTGCCTGACCCTTGTGATCATGTATTGTCTTTCCGCTGACTGGTTAGCGTGCAACAAAAGCTCTTCGCTCCACCTCGGCACACGTGACAATGAACTAAAACTGAAACTGAAAGTTCCTCCAGCAGTTTGTATTTTTCTCAAGTTTCCAGCTTCTGCAGTTTCTTGTTTAAGAAGGAACTGCAGATGCTGGAAATTCGAAGGTACACAAAAATGCTGGAGAAACTCAGCGGGTTGCAGCAGTATCTATGGAGAGAAGGAAATAGGCAACGTTTCGGGACGAAACCCTTCCGGGTTTCGTCCCGAAACGTTGCCTATTTCCTTCAGGGTTTCGGCCCGAAACGTTGCCTATTTCCTTCGCTCCATAGATGCTGCTGCACCCGCTGAGTTTCTGCAGTTTCTTGTTTTTTTCCAATGAATAAACCTGCTCAGCAACTGGGAATGTTTATTTTTGAAAAATGTCGAAGGGGAATATGTTCCTTGTCCTTTCTTCTTCCGTGTCCATCTTCCACGTTTCAAATGTTGACATCGCTGTCATCGTCCGTCCTGAAAAGGACGCAAGCTTCCGGCGACAATCAGTGGGAGCCATCACTTGTTGCAATACATGATGGTGGTAGCAGAATTAGCTCAGGACACTTCCAGTTCCCAGCCCCGCCACGTGGACGCTTCTGCTATGGGGCCTTCCTTGCCCTTTGATTCAAGGAGAAAGATTTGCTTTATAGCCCTGTCCCACTGTACGAGTTCATTCAAGAGCTCTCCCGAGTAAAAAATAATAAATCAAACTCGTGGTAAGCAGAGAATGAACGTAGCGGGTACGTCGGAGCTCGGGGACGTCTCTTAGCGGCTCGTAACGCTAACGGCAGGTACTCGGGAAGACTCGCTAATGGCAGGTAAGCTCGGGAAGACTCGTGAAGATTTTTCAACATGTTGAAAAACGTCCACGAGAGCCCCGAGTGCCTGCGAGCGGCCATTATCGTAAATCTCCGAGATCGAATCAGGGCAAACTCGGGAGAGCTCTTTGAATGAACTCGTACCGTGGGACATGGCTATTAGGGAGAACTTTTGCAACTTAAGATCTATTTGCTTCCCAATCTTCCCACCATCCTTTACTCCTCTTCTTGCTGTCATATTCCACACACACACACACACACACACACACACACACACACACACACACACACACACACACACACACACACACACACACACACACACACACACACACACACACACACACACACACACACCATAGATTCTTGATTAGTAACTGTGTCAGGGGTTATGGGGAGGAGTCAGGATAATGAGTTTGAGAGGGAAAGATAGACCAGCCATGATTGAATGTCGGAGTAGACATGATGGGCCAAATGGCCTAATTCTGCTCCTATTACTTATAGACTTATGAACACACACACACGCAAAACTAAAGCATGTTCTCATGCACTCAGATAGTGTAGTTTGAACTGTGAAATTAGCTAATTACCATCTTAGAGAGGTGTTAACAAGCTGTAAACACGGCCTGTCTATGTCTGGCAAGGGAAGACTAACTTGCTGTGTAGGAAGGAACTGCAGATGCTGGTTTAAACTGAAGATCGACACAAAGAAGCTGGAGTAACTCAGCGGGACAGGCAGCATCTCTGGAGAGACGGAATGGGTGACGTTTCGGGTCGAGACCCTTCTTCAGACTGTAGTCAGACTGGAGTCAGACTGGAGTCTGAAGAAGGGTCTTGACCCGAAACGTCACCCGTTCCTTCTCTCCAGAGATGCTGCCTGTCCCGCTGAGTTACTCCAGCTTTTTTGTGTCTATCTAAGATTAACTTGCCTTGGCTTTGATTGTTTTTCTTAAAGTAACCCCAACCCACCTTGATCATAGTGGCGTTAACGTTCCCGCCCGCGGTCCCCAGGCCCCCCAAGATGGACTCCTGCCTCGTCCCGTCAGTAGTGAGGGCAGGTTTTACCCCAGAGAATGGATGGAAGAAACATTGGATCGTGATGCAAGAGAAATTCGTACTTTTCTTTGAGAATATCCAAACTCCGAACTGACAGCACCCATAGTCAAGATCGAATCCGGGTCTCTGGCGCTGTAAGGCAGTAGCTCTACCACTGTGCCACCATGCCGCCATAGGTTGGCCCAGTTTAATAGGAACCCGAGGCGTAGCTTTTTCACACAGAGGGCGGTGAATATATGGAACGAGCTGCCGGAGGAGGAAGTTGAGAAAGGTACAATTCCAACATTTAAGAAACATTTGGACAGGCATTTTGTGTCTACCTTCGATTTAAACTAGCATCTGCAGTTTGTTCCTACACAGGTTTAATTTCAAGTTCTCTTCGTGGCCTGATTTACATGACAATAAGCTCAACTTGACTTGTCTTCACACCTTTCAAATTTGATGACCATATTGCTGTAGAAGACTGAGAATTGTAGACTCATAGAGTCATACGGCATGGAAACAACTTGCCCCAACTTGCCCACGCCGACCAACATGTCTCATCTTAACTAGTCCCACCTACTTGCTTTTCGCCCATATACCACCATCTTATCCATGTACCTGTCTAAATGTATCTTAAACGTTGCGATAGTCCCTGTTTCAACTAACTCCTCCGGCAGCTCGTTCCTTACACCCAACACCCTTGGTGTAAAAATAGTTACCCCTCAGGTTCCCATTAAATGGTTCCCCCACCCCCCCCCCCCCCCCCTCACCTTAAACCTATCTCCTCTGGTTCTTGATTCCCCTACTCTGGGCCAAATACTCTGTGCGTTTACCCGATCTATTCCTCTCATGATTTTGTACACCTCTGGAAGAGTATCCCTCATCCTCTTGTGCTCCAAGGAATCCACGAGGTTCCTGCTGAACCTCTCTCCCTATACACTACTAGCTCATCCCCTCTAGCTGGTAAATCTTCTCTGAACCCTTTCAAGCTTGACAACATCTTCCCTATATCACGGTGACAAAAAATGAACGCAATACTCCAAATGTAGCCTCACCAACGTCTTATACAACTGTAACATGATCGCCCAATTATAATACTCAATTATGTTGCACACTTAATTTATATGTAACAATCTGCCACCCATTGCATCCCCTGGAGAAATTATCTTGCTGCTAATGGGAGAAGTACCTGTAATTTCTGTTTTTAAAACACTTTGTCTCCTGTGTAAAAATGTTTGCTATGCATTGGACTCTTCGCACCAGGGACATACTCCCCACCTTATCTTCTCCTCGTTGCATAAGGCAATGTTGTCAATAAATAGTCTGATAAAAATAAACACAATTCAGACACAGAGCCACTCTTTCTTTCACTTCCTCTTTTCGTTGCTTAGTTTAAGTTCGAGATACAGTGCTTCATAACAAGAGGAGTTGAGTATAGGAGCGAATTGGTCCTTCTGCAGTTGTACAGGGCCCCAGTGAGACCACACCTGGAGTATTGTGTGCAGTGTTGATCTCCAAATTTGAGGAAGGACATTCTTGCTATTGAGGGAGTGCAGCGTAGGTTTACAAGGTTAATTCCCGGGATGGCGGGACTGTCATATGCTGAGAGAATGGAACGGCTCGGCTTGTACACTCTGGAATTTAGAAGGATGAGAGGGGTTCTTATTGAAACATATAAGATTATTAAGGGTTTGGACACGCTAGAGGCAGGAAACATGTTCCTGATGTTGGGGGAGTCCACAGTTTAAGAATAAAGGGTAAGCCATTTAGAACGGAGATGAGGAAACACTTTTCACACAGAGAGTTGTGAGCCTGTGGAATTCTCTGCCTCAGAGGGCAGTGGAGGCAGGTTCTCTGGATACTTTCAAGAGAGAGCTAGATAGGGCTCTTAAAGATAGCGGATCAGGAGATATGGGGAGAAGTAATTGTTGTGGCATTTGTGTTGCCTTGATGTAGAGGACTATTGTAATGGCCTGGGTGCAAGACATTGTAGACTCAGAGCATGCTTCTGGGGAATGGGATGGGCAATATTGTCTCATTCAATTGTCTCACTCAAACCTGTGAGACAAAAGTGTCCCTGAACACCAGTCTGATATATATCTGCTGTTATAGCCCCAAAGTAGAACTCACCTAATGAAAGTATCAACTCACACATCGCCCAGCACCAACACATTTAGTTATAAGTGAAAGGAGCAGAATTAGGCCATTCTGCCCACCAAGTCTACTCCGCCACTCAATCATGGTAGATCTATCTCTCCCTCCTAACCCCCATTCTCCTGCCTTCTCCCCATAACCCCTGACACCTGTACTAATCAAAAATCGATCTATTTCTGCCTTAAAATATATCCTCTGACCTGGCCTCCACAGCCTTCTGTGGCAATGAATTCAATAGATTCACCACCCTCTGACCTTTTTTCACACAAACGTTGGTGGGTGTATGGAACAAGTTACCAGAGGAGGTAGTTGAGGCAGGGACTATCCAAACGTCTAAGAAACAGTTAGACAGATAAATGGATAGGACAGGGTTGGAGGGATATGGGCCAAATACGAGCAGGTGGAACTAGTGTAACTGGGACATGTTGACCAGAGTGGGCAAGTTGGGCCGAAGTGCTTGCTTCCACGCTGTATCACTCTAAAGAAATTCCTCCTTATCTCCTTTCTAAATATATGTCCTTTTATTCTGAGGCTGTGCCCTCTGCTCCTAGACCACTACGACCCTCTTTCCCTTGGGGAAGGGAGTTTTGGACACTGATAATCCATGGCGGGAAAATATTTTTCCTCATCTCTTTAAGCAGTGACCCAAGGTATTTCCACAAAAGGAAATATTCTCTCCACATCCACCGTGTCGAAACCTCTCAAGATCTTTAAGTTCTGACCTGAAATGTTTCCCTTTCCACCGATGCCACCTCGGTTGTACCTCAACCTAGACGACTGTTTCCGTGCTGGCCACAGAAGCAGATCTGCAAACTCATATTACAATCGGTCCACGCTCTTAAATCTCTACTCCCACAGCAACATTTCTTATTTTAGCTGGGCGGACTTTACCTTGCACTAAACGTTATTCCCTCACCTTGCATCCCTACACTGTAAATGGCTCCATTAAAATCATGCATTGTCTTTCCGCTGACTGGTTAGCAAGCAACAAAAGCTTTTCACCTCGGTACACGTGACAATGAACTAAACTGAAACTGCAGCCTTTTTTTACATTCCCAGCATTTACCTTTTTCTCTATTTACCTCAGTCTGAAGAAGGGTCTCGACCCGAAACGTCGCCTATTCCTGCTCTCCATAGATGATGCCTCACCCGCTGAGTTTATCCAGCATTTTGTTCAAAGGTTCAAAGGTTCAAAGGTTGATTTATTGATACATGTGTCTGTCTACCTTCGATTTTTCCAGCATCTGCAGTTCTTTCTTTTTCTAAACCTTTTTCTTCTCCTCAGGTTCTTATATGGTGCAATTAGTGTTGAATGTTCCCTTGTAATGTAGGAATAGGTTTAGTAACAAGGCTACTTGATGCTAAAAACTTTGAGTTAACTGAGTCTCGATGGCCTGGAGTTTAGAAGAATGAGCTGTGAAATACTTAAATGCTTAATACTTAAGTATATACTTAAACTTAATATACTTAAGAAATTCTTAAATGCTTTGATGTGCTTATCTCTTCTGGATGGGGTGCCTGAGACTGGGGCCCATATCTCAGAATAGAGGGATACTCATTAAGGGCCTGTCCCACCAGCATGCGACTGCATGCGGCGAGCGCGACCTAACGTGGTCGCTTGAGCTATACGGCCTCGCGGGGCCGGTACCACTTCGATATCCGGAGCCGTATAGAGTTGTGCGGGGCTGGTCCCGACATTGCGCGGGGCTCCGAAAAACTGACACTGTCCAAAAATTCCGCGTGGCAACGACCTGTCGGCCCGCTGCCGCATTGAGGCCGTACGCAGCGCCTCGACGTCGTACGCTGAGCGCGTGGCGTTGCGTGATGACATCACCGCCCGACGCTGTGCAACGTCCAAATTCAGTCGGCCCGCCTCCTGCCCAGCTGATTGGCGAGTATGATGTCGGGACCAGCCCCGCACAACTCCAGACAGCTCCGCGGTTGGAAGTGGGACCGGCCCCGTGAGGCCGTACGCCTCAAGCCACCATGTTTGGTCGCGCTAGACGCATGCAATCGCATGCTGGTGGGACAGGCCCTTTACAGATTGAAACAAAGAGATGTTTCTTTACTCAGATTGCATACGAACAGAGAAAAGGAGCAGGGGTAGCTCATAGAGTAGTGTGTTCAGTTTTGGTCACCGTGTTATAGGAATGTGTCATCAAGCTGGAAAGGGTGCCGAGAAGATTTACAGAGATGTTGCCAGGACTCGAGGGCCTGAGCTACAGGGAGTGGTTGAGCAAGCTAGGACATCATTCCTTGGAGTGCAGGGGGATGAGGGATGTTCTTATAGAGGTGTCTAAGATTAGATAGGGTCATCTTTAATTAGATAGGGTAGTCTTTTAATTGTAAAATACTTAATAAAGTATTTATCTATCTATCTATCTATCTATCTATCTATCTATCTATCTATCTTTAACCCAGATTAGGGGGATCAAGAATCAGAGGACATAGGTTTAAAGTGAGTGGGGAAAGATTTAATAGGAACCTGAGGGGCAACCTTTATACACAGAGGGTGGTGGGTGTATGGAGGGTATCTACTGGAGGAGATAGTTGAGGCTGGGATTATCAGAACATTTAGAAGACATTTGGGCAGGAACATGGATAGGGCAGGTTTGGAAGGATATGGGCCAAATGCAGGCGTGGGACTAGTGTAGGTGGGGAATGTTGGTCGGCGTGGGGAAGTTGGGGTGGATGGCCTGTTTCCACACTGTATGACTCTAGCACTGTTAAAAACATTCAGATAATGTCAAAGTTCAGGACCCCGGCCAGTGGAGGTGTAAGGCAGACGCACGAACTGCTGCATCACTGTCCCAACTTGTGGCTCTCCATTCTGAAGAAGGGTCTCGACCTGAAACGTCACCCATTCCTTCCCTCCCGAGATGCTGCCTGTCCCGGCTGAGTTACTCTGGCATTTTGTGGCTCTCAATTAGGCAACTAAAGAATACCTGACTCTGGCCAAATGCTAACAAAAGTTGAAAGAAATCCTGTCTGAGGCAAAAAACAAATCGAGCCTCGCATATATATATATAATTAACGGCATGTTCAATCTACTCCTGATATTAAGCTTCTCTGATTCAAGTGGAATCCAATTGCAGAAGTCGAGCACAATTTGCAACTAGTTCAAGAAGGAGCTGCAGATGCTGGAAGATCGAAGGTACACAAAAATGCTGGAGAAACTCAGCGGGTGCAGCAGCATCTATGGAGCGAAGGAAATAGGCGACGTTTCGGGCCGAAACCCTTCTTCGCTCCATAGATGCTGCTGCACCCGCTGAGTTTCTCCAGCATTTTTGTGTACCTTGCAACTAGTTCATCCTTGCACATTTAACAACAGTGAATTAATTTCAATCCACAAAACAGACCCGGCCATTGGTCCCACCCTGATTCCAATATGATGGTCCATGTCACTGCTGAGCAGATGGTTTACAGAACGGTAGTCCCACTTGCCTGCATTTGGCCCACATCCCTCCAAACCTGTCCAATCCATGTTCCTGTCCAAATGCCTTCTAAATTTTCTGATAGTCCCAGCCTCAACTACCTGCACGGTGGCGCAGTGATAGAGTTGATGCCTCACAGCCCCACTGACCCGGGTTCGATCCTGACTACGGGTGCTGTCTGTACGGAGTTTGCACATTCCCCTTGTGACCCGCGAGGGTTTTCTCCAGGTGCTCTGGTTTCCTTCCACGTTCCAAAGACATATAGGTTTGGAGGTTAATTCTACTTCTTCTTCTTCTTAAGCCCTTTGCCACACACGGGAGCATAAGCCATTGGCAAATGTCCTCCACCTCACTCAATTCAATTCAATTCAATTCAACTTTAATGTCATTGCACAAATACTGAGTATGGGTACAACGAAATGCAGTTTTGCGTCAGTCCGTAGTAGTAGTGCAATATAGAAATTAAAAAAAAAGAAGATACAGAATAATTAAAAATACAGAATAATCAAACAATGGGGATGGAGGGACCGGAGAAATCTATCGGCGGGACTCCGAGTTCAGCAATATGATGGTATAATTGTAGAAGCTGTTCCTCATCCTACTGGTACGAGACCTGAGGCTCCTGTACCGTCTCCCTGATGGGAGGAGGGCAAACACTTCATGGTTGGGGTGGGAGGGGTCTTTAATGATCTTCCCAGCCCGTCTCAGACACCGTTTTCGGTGGAGGGCATCCATGGCAGGGAGCGGAGCACCGATGATGTGCTGCGCGGTTTTCACCACCTGTTGTAGTGCTTCCTGTCCGCAACAGTGCAGCTGCTGTACCGTACCGTGAAGCAGGTGGTCAGGATGCTCTCGATGGTACAGCGGTAGAAGTTGGTCAGGATCTGGGGGGGACAGGTGGGCTTCAAGGACCAACATCTACAGTTGGCAAATGGCAGAAGGAGCTGACTCGGTTGTTGGCAGTTCTTTCGAGATCTCCCCAGTTGAGCCCACCTCTCAGACATTTCTGGAGGTTAATTGGCTTGGTAAAACTGTGCAAATTGTGCAAGTTCGCTGGTTGGCGCGGGATCGGTGGACTGAAGGGCCTGTCTCCGTGCTGTATCCCTAAGCTAAACTAAAAATAAGCTAACAGAGGAGAGGAAACTGCAGAGAGAAAATGTGAAAAAAATATTTTCATACACCAACTGCAAATGGATTGGTACCATCAGGGTTAAAGCAAATAACCCTGTCACATGGTGGGACAGACAATGCAGCCCCTCAGGAACTAAAACCCTGCATAGAGATCAAATGTTGAAAATAGGTCAGGCCAGCACACTTCACACTGAGCAGTTAACACTATAGGTTTTTGAGGCCGTGTGTTGCAGGCAAGTTGAATCAGCTTTCAGTACTTTAGCACAATGAGAGGAAAAGATAGGATTGGGTAAATAGGGTAGATAGGACGGCAAAGTGGTGCAGTGGTGGAGTGGCTGCCGTACAGCACCAGGGACCTTCGGTTCAATCCTGACCACGGGTGCTGTCTGTACGGAGTTTTACGTTCTCCCAATGACCCGCGTGGGTTTTCTCCGGGCGCTCCGGTTTCCTCCCGGTTTCCTCCCATATCCCATATACCGTGCAGGTTTGTAGGTTAATTGGTTCTGTAAAATTGTACAAAATTGTCCCAAGTGTATAAGATAGTGTTAGATAGTTTCAATGACCCACGTCTACAGTTGGCAAATGGCAGAAGGAGCTAACTTCTTTGGGTGAAAAGAGAGGCAATCAGCACATTGGCAGTGGGGACAGGGCAAGTACACCGGACCAGGAATCACACTCCCCCCTCAGATAAACCAGCTCCTCTGCTTCACTTTTAACCATCAATTTATGATAATCACCAAGTTATTAAATCAGCAAGTAACATCTTTACCCAAAGATTGGTGAGAACATAGAACGTGTGACCTGAGGGTCAGATACATGAAAGGAAAGGCTATGGTGGGCGGCACGGTGGCGCAGCGGTAGAGTTGCTGCCTCACAGCACCGCAGATCCGGGTTCGATCCTGGCCACGGGTGCTGGCTGTCTGGAGTTTGTATATTCTCCCTGTGACTGCGAGTTTTCTCCGGGTGCTCCGGTTTCCTCCCACACTCCAAAGATGTACAGGTTTGTAGGTTAATTGGCTTTGGTAAGTAGTAACAAAGAATATCTAGTGTGTAGGATAGTCTTGGTGTATGGGCGGATCGCTGGTCGGCACGAACTTGGTGGGCCGAAGGGCCTATTTCCGAGCTGTAACTCTAAAGTTTAAAGTCTTAAACTCAGTGTCCAGAAACCCTCCAAGATATGTCTTAACAGGTTGAATTCTTGTTGGATAAACAGTTCATCCATTCATTGGAGAGACTGCTCTTCTTGATTGGAGAAGATCTACTATCCAATATTACAATAGCTCCACACTTTAAAATCTCTTCATGTATCTATACACAGTGAATAACTTGATTGTAATAATTTACAGTCTTTCCGCTGACTGGTTAGCACGCAACAAAAGCTTTTCACTGTACCTTGGTACACGTGACAATAAACTAAACTGAACTGAGAAATTGCGCAGGAAGGAACTGCAGTTGCTGGTTTAAGCCAAAGATAGACACAAAATGCTGGAGTAACTCAGCGGGACAGGCACCATCTCTGGAGAGAAGGAATGGGTGACATTTCAGGTCAAGACCCTTCTTCAGCCTAGGCAAGGAAAAGGGAAACGAGAGATATAGATGATAGTGTAGAGAGATAAAGAACAATGAATGAGATGCAAAAAAGTAACAATGATAAACGAAACTGGAGGTAGACAAAAGTGCTGGAGAAACTCAGCGGGTGAGGCAGCATAGAAACATAGAAACATAGAAAATAGGTGCAGGAGTAGGCCATTCGGCCCTTCGAGCCTGCACCGCCATTCGATATGATCATCGCTGATCACCCAACTCAGTATCCCATCCCTGCCTTCTCTCCATACCCCCTGATCCCTTTAGCCACAAGGGCCACATCTAACTCCCTCTTAAATATAGATATATATATCGACCCGAAACGTCACCCATCTCCAGAAGACGCTGCCTGTCCCGTTGAGTTACTCCAGCATTTTGTGTCTATCTTTGAATTGAGGAATTGGGTGGAAATGAAAGCTTTGGTGAAATTGATGGCACGTACATGAATTATTTGGTATTTCTTTGGCCACTGGACAAATGGGCAAAGCAACTGCCGCAGTTGAACAATGCCATGAATTACTGATCAGCCGGCATGGTTTCAAGCCTTGATTTGAACAAAACCACAAGTACACAGTATTCTATTTATATTCACTATGTTTTTTTCGGTGCTGTGGATCCTCAGCACACACACACACACACATTTTGTTGAACTTTTGGTCATTTGCACAATTTCTATCTGCAATGTTCCATTGGTCATTGTTTCTCCATCCCACAGATCATAAACCCCTGGGCTGATATCGTAAGGCCACGCGCCTCCAACATTCTATCGCTTGAGAAAGAACTGCAGATGCTGGAAAAATCGAAGGTAGACAAAAATGCTGGAGAAACTCAGCGGGTGAGGCAGCATCTATGGAGCGAAGGAAAAGGTGACTTTTCGGGTCGAGACCTTTCTTCAGACTGATGTGGGCAAAGATCCTATAGCAGAGCAAGATAGACCACTCCTTCTAAATGCAATGGGCTGACGTGTAGTACGCAACGGAGCGGAACGTGGGCCTTTTTTATCATCCATTTCAGTAACCCGACCCGACCCGACCCGACTCGCAGTGTAATCATCGTTGCGGGGGAACAGTTTGTGTTAATAAATTATAATTCTGAAAATGAGGAGAAGATTTTTACCAAATAACTTTTATTTTTACGAGGATGTTTCCGTAACCGGCTTCCATCTCCGCACTGGTATCTTAGCTCCGCTATAGGATCTTTGGTGCGGAGACGGAAGCCGGTTACGGAAATGGGGCTGAAAATTCCCCATGAATCTGCCCATGGCCATACTACGTATTTTTCGTCGAGTGATCTATCTTGCTTACTATAGGATCTTTGGATGTGGGGGGGGGGGTGGGTAGAAGA